>NC_089502.1:17897013-18087331 GCF_036850765.1 Saccopteryx bilineata
GTGTATTGCGAAGCATCTGGAGGCTCCAAGTATAGGTTTTTCTGTTTCTGGTTGAAGATCTTGTTGAGTTTTGGGGGAGATTTATCGGTATCGCTTCCTACCCCACCATTACTCTGATGTCATCAAATCGGTCTTTATTTCTGATATTGTATTTTTCATCTCCATCTGATTCTTTTTTATACTTGCTATTTCTTTATTTAGGTGTTCATAATGACCATTCATTGTTGTTCTAAGATCCTTAAGCATCCTTATTATCATTATTTTGAACTCCGCATCTGGAAGTTTGATTATTTTTATATCACTCAGTTCATCTCCTGAAGATTTCTCTTGTGGTTTCATTTGGATTGCACTTCTTTGTCTTCTCATTGTTTTTGTTTGGGTGTGGTTTTTTTTTTTTGTAGAGTTGGTTCAATCTAGACTTGGTGTTGTCTGCCTCCAGTTTTCAGTTGTGTTATTTCTAGGTCTTTTTGGGTTGGTATCAGCTATTATTTGTAATCCTCTTTCGGATTTGTGCAGCTTTGATGTCTTGATTTGTTTGTTTTCTTAACAGGTGATAGTCTTGTATACTGATCTCAGCAGGGGGCTTCCTTGAAACTGTATCCAGGAATGCAATAAGTGTAACTTGAGACTCTGAAGACCTCTTCTACCAACTAATCTCTCTGGGTGCAGGGTGTTTTTTCAGCTTCAGTAGGGGTAGGTGTATCTCAGATCTCCATGGAGACCTGAGTTACTGCCACTCCTCTCCACTTTTGTTTTCAATTGTGTCTTGTTATGCTGATTGGAGCTGGAGAGATGTCTGGAGATCTCTGATCCAGAAGCAATTCTGTACTGTTTTGTGGGAAAGGATCAGTCCCTCCCCTAGCTATGGCCACCTGCAGCACGGATGAGTCAGCTTTTTTTTACATCATCTCCTGCATTCCTTATTTCCTCACAGTCTGTCCCTCTCTCTTTCCTTTCCACTTTGGAGATAAGCTGGTCTTTTCAACACACCTCCCTCCCTGGTTGCCAGGCAAGTGGCCGTGAGCAGTATTTACTGCTCTTTTCCCTGGAGTTAGATCCCCTCTGGGCTCTCAGCCTCACCCCCACCTCCATTCCTGTAAGCAGAGGAGATTCAGGCGCTCCCTAGGAGGTTTGTTGTGGCTTCTTTTTTGCTCCTTGATTTTTGAGAGCTGTTCTTGTAGTCTAGAGTTGGTTTTTCATGCTGATTTTTTCTAAATTGATTTGTATTCCAGTTTGGTCATGAGAGCTGGGTGTCTGTGCATTTGCCTACTCTGCTGCCATCTTCAGGTCTTGGAATATGTGTTTTATAACTTTGAAGTATGTCATTGGTATTTTAATTGTATTGCATTGAATTTATAAATTGCTTTGGGTAATATAGACATTTAATGATGTTTATTCTTCCTATCCATGAACACGGTATATGCTTCCACTTGTTTATATCTCCCTTGATTTCTTTAATCAATGTTTTATAATTTTCTGAGTACAAATCTTTAATCTCCTTGGTTAAATTTACTCCTAGGTATTTATTTTTATTGTTTTGCAATAGTGAACAGCATTGTCTCCTTAATTTCTCTTTCTGACAGTTCATTGTTAGTATATAAAAATGTCTTTGATTTCTGAGTATTATTAATTTTATATTCTGCCACCTTGATGAATTCATTTATCAGATCCAGTAGTTTTTTGACTGAGACATTAGGGTTTTTTATATACAGTATCATATCATCTGCAAATATTGATAATTTTACTTCTTCTTTTCCAATTTGGATGTTCTTTTTTTTCTTCTTTTCTGACTGCTGTGGTTAGGACTTCCAGAACTATGTTGAATAAGAGTAGTGAAAGGGGGCACCCCTGCCTTGTTCCTGATCTTAAAGAGATTGCTTTTAATTTTTGCTCATTGAAAAATGGGCAAAAGAAATAAATAGACGCTTCTTCGAAAAGAACATACAGATGGCCAATAGAAAGATGAAAAAATGTTCAACATCACTAATCATTAGAGAAATGCAAAATAAAACCACAATGAGATACCATCTCACACCAGTCAGAATGACGCACATTAACAAAACAATACATAATAACTGCTGGCAAGGATGTGGAGAAAAGGGAATCCTACTGCACTGCTGGTAGGAATGATTACTGGTGCAGCCACTGTGGAATACAGTATGGAGATTCCTCAAAAAATTACAAATGAAACTTTTTTTGACCCAGCCATCCTACTTTTAGTGATATATCCCAAGAACCCCATATCACTGATTCAAAAAATAAATGCACTCTCATGTTTATGGCAGCATTGTTCACAATACACAGATCTGGAAACAGTCCAAGTGTCCATCAGTAGACAAATAGATAAAAAAATATATATACAATGGAATACTATGGGGCCATGAAAATGAAGAACATCTTACCTTTTGTGACAACATGAATGGACCTGGAAACTATTATGTTAAGTGAAATAAGCCAGGCAGAGAAAAAAAATCATATGACCTCACTCACTTGAAGAATCAAATGAACAATGTGAACCGAGGAACAGAATTGAGGCAGAGGAGGGATCAAAGGGACCAGAGAAAAAGAGGATGGAGTGAAAGGGGATGATAGGATAGGATAAACCTGAAGGGGAGGGGGGAGGGCGGTTTGGGGAGGGGGCAAGGGAGATGTTGATGGGAATACGGGGGAGGTCAGATGCATTCGGGTTGACACTAGAGTCTATGTAAACACACTAAATTAAAATCAACTAAAAAACACAAAAAAGTGCAAAATAACTGAATAAATACTTCTCAAAAGAGGACATACAGATGGCCAATAGGCATATGAAAAAATGCTCAACATCACTAATCATTAGAGAAATGCAAATTAAAAACAAAATGAGATACCACCTCACACCAGTCAAAATGATTCTCTTTAACAAATCTAGACAGAATAAGTGCTGATGAGGATGTGGAGAAAAGGGAACCCTCCTGTATTGCTGGCGGGAATGCAGACTTGTGCAGCCACTGTGGAAAACAGTATGGAGATTCCTCAAAAAATTTTAAATGTAACTGCCTTTGACCCAGCTATCCCACTTTTAGAAATATATCCTAAGAATACCAAATCAGTAATTTAAAAGAAAAAATTCACCCCCATGTTTATTGCAGATGTGGAATAGAGACAGAGGTGCGGTCACAAGGAGCAGAGGGACAGCTGTCAGAGGGATGGGGGATGAGGTGATAGGATCAGAGAAGTAAAGAGTTTAGCAATATTATATATACATAACACATAGATACAGATAACAAAACAGCAAATCCCAGAGGGAAGGAGGGAAGGTATTAGAAGGAGCGGACAGGGCCCTGGCCAGTTGGCTCAGTGGTAGAGCATTGGCCTGGCATGCAGGAGTCCCAGGTTCGATTCCTGGCCAGGGCACACAGGAGAAGCACCCATCTGCTTCTCCACCCCTCCCCCTCTCCTTCCTTTCTGTTTCTCTCTTCCTCTCCTGCAGCCGAGGCTCCATTGGAGCAAAGTTTGCCTGGGTGCTGATGATGGCTCCATGGCCTCTGCCTCAGGTGCTAGAATGGCTCTGGTCACAGCAGAGAAACGCCCCAGATGGGCAGAGCATCGCCCTCTGGTGGGTATGCCGGGTGGATCCCAGTCGGGTGCATGCAGGAGTCTGTCTGACTGGCCCCTGTTTCCAGCTTCAGAAAAATACAAAAATAAAAAAAAGAAGAAGCAGACAGAGGGGGTATAAATAGGGACAAAGAGGTGAGGGAGTGTAGGTGTTATATTCAGTGAGACACTTGAATCCATATAAACACAATTAATTAAAATTAATAAAATTAAAACAAAAGAGAAACCAGGAGCCATATTTGGGGTAAAATGTTAGAGCCCAAACAGCTCACATCTGTACCCTGAGCATGGCCTTGATTACAATAATCAAAGAGAGAAGTGAGGAGAACTTCTATGAAGGGTAAATAGGGCATCAGCTCAGTTTCTTACTTATTGTTTGTCTGCTGTTGCCTAAATAGCTGGAGAACTCTGTTTTATTTTAACAAGAATAAGTCTATTCTCTCATAATGTGCTCTGCTAAATAACAATCATGTTTTCTGGTTAGTAAGGCCTTTTTGCCCTTGATAACTTTGAGTAATAAAGAGGAGGGCGAAGATATTTCTTTCAGAAAGTAAGTTTTTGTTTCTTTCAGATAAATACCCAGAAGTGGAATTGCTAAATCATATGATAGTTTTATTTATAAGTTTTTGATAATCTTCCATAATGTTTACTCTAGTGGCTGCACCAATTTACATTCCCACCAAAAGTTAATAAGGGTTCCCTTTTCTCCAGGCCCTCTTCAATACTTATTTCTTATATTTTGATGATATCCATTCTCACAGATGTAAAGTGACATCTTATTGTCATTTTGGTTTTCATTTCCTTGAGATGAGTGATGTTGAAAATCTTTATCTGTACCTGTGACCATTTGTGTTTGCAAAAATGTCTATTCAATTTTTTGAACAATTGTTAATTAGTTTTTTTCTATTGATTTATACGAGTGCTTTATATTTTTTGGATATTAACCCATTATCAGACATATATATGTTTTATAAAAGTTTTCTCCCATTGGTTAAGTTACCTTTACTTTTTGTTGATAGTTTACTTTGCTATGCAGAAGCTTTTTTGTTTGGTATAATCCCACATAGTAATTTTTACTTTTGTTCATTTTGGGTTTTTTTTTGTCAAATCTAAAAACTATTTTCCAAGACCAATATCATGAAGCTTATGCCTTCTCTTTTATTTTAGGAGTTTTATGGTATCAGGTCTTATGTTTAAGTTTTATCTATATTGAATGAATTTTTACATATAGTGTAAAAACAGTGATCCAGTTTCATTCTTTGCATATGTCTATATAGTTTTTCCAGAACTATTATTGAGAACATTCTCCCTTGTAGATTCTTGGCTTTTTTGTTATAAATTAATTTGCTAGGTTTACATGGGTTTTATTTCTGATCTCTCATACTCCTATTGATCTATGTGTTTGCTTTTATGACAGTCCTATACACTTTTGGTTACTATAACTTTGTAATAGATTGAAATCAGGAAGCTTGATGCTTATAGCTCTATTCTTTATGGTTAAGATTACTTGGATATTTGGGATATTTTGTGGTTCCATATAGACATTAAGATGTTTTGTTTTATTTCTGTTATTGAAAAACTTTTTTAGTATTATTACTTTTACTTTTAAAAAATGTAATAGACTTTATTTGTTTGGGGACAGTTTTTGATTAACAGCAAAATTAAGTAAGGAAGATATAGGCATTTCCTACACATATATAGCTTCCTCCATTTACAATATTCCTACCAGAGAGTAGATTTATTATAATTAATGAACCAACATTAACACATAATCACCTAAAGTCTAGAGTTTACATTTCGATTCACGCTTAGTGTTGTACATTTTATGGTTTAGACAAATGTTCTCACACTCTTAAAAATCTTCTTTGCTCTTTCTCTTCATCCCTCCCTGTGCCTTCATATGGATTTTAAAATTAATTAAAAACATATATACAATAAATTGTAAAAGTGTGTGTATGCATTTCAGTTCATTTAAATTGTATTGAGTTATCTATCTTATTCTACTTTTTTATTGTTGTCACTCATGTTACTTAAGATCCACTCATGTTTCTTAAGGTCCACTCATACTGCTACATATGCATCCAATCCCTCTCTTTCTAATTGTTGCATAGTACAGTAAACCCTCAATGTTTTTGATAAATCCTGTGACTATGAGCATAACAATGTATAGCAAAATAAGTTTTACCATATGCTAATTGATGAACAAGTTATATTCCTAAATTATCTCATAAACATTACAATGAACAACATTGAACAAAATAGCATTATTCAAGGTCTTGCTGTACTCTGTCATACATACCTTCCACATTTTACTAATTTACTCTTCTGAAGATGAACAACTGATTGTATATAATTGCTTATTTTTGGAGCTGACACAGCAGTGTTAATTCACACAACAGTGAACATTCTAATTTATATATCCTGATGGACATCTGTGATCATTTGTGTGGTATATCCATGTAAGCGTGGATTCACAAAGTCCTTGGCTATGCATGTATCTACTCTGTCTATGTAGTGCCAGACTGCTCTGCAGAAAGGTTAACTATTCTGCATCCCCCCCAGCAGCACATGAAGAAGCTTACTTCTCCAGAAACCAGCCAACACTTGGCCATTCTCTGCTTTATAGCTTTTGCAAGTCTAATAGGTAAAAGGTGATTTTATTTTTGTATTCATATGAAACTCTCTGATTATTGATTATATTAATTTTTTAATTTATTGGGGTAAAATTGGTTAATAAGATTATATAAGTTGACTATACTATGGTGATTACCAGAGGGAAAGGGAGGTGGGAGAGGTAGAAGAGGGCAAAGGGGAAATGAATGGTGATAAAACGAGACCTGACTTGATGTGAACACACAATATAACATACAGATGGTGTATTATAGAATTGCAAAGTAAAATAACACCACAACAAAGATTATATAGGTTCCAACTGTATATTTCCATAATACATAATATGTGTATTGCATTGTGTGCCCAACACCCAAATCAAATCACCATCCATTACCATATATTTGACATCATTTTCCCTTTAATAGCCACCACACCAATGCCTGTGTCTCTAAGTTTCAGTTTTATATCCCACACACGAGTGAAATCATACAGTTTTTTTGTTTTTTGAATGCCTTATTTTTCTTAGTATACTAATCTTAAAGTTTATCCATGTTGTCCCAAATTGCAATATTTCTTTTTTTTATGACTGAGTAGTATATCATAGTATATTTGTACCACATCTCCTTTATCTAATCATCTATCAAAGGATACTTTGGTTGTTTTTGTGTTTTGGCCATGGCGAATAATTCAGCAATAAACATAGGGGTACATAACTTTGTAAACAAATGTTTTCAAAAATTTCAGGAAGATACATAGAAGAGAAATTTCTGGATCATATGTTAACTCTATTCTTACTTTTTGAGGAAACTCCATAATATTTTGCATAGTGGTTGTAACAGTTTGCATTTCTACCTGCAATGAATAAGGGTTCTTTTTTTTTTTTCCACAACCTCTCCAACATGTGTAATTATTTCTCTTGGTGATCATAGCCATTCTAACAAGTGTGAGGTGGAATTTCTTTTTTTTTTCTAATTGATTTCAGGGAGAGAAAGTAAGAGAGAGAAAGAAAGATCAACTTGCTACTCCACCAATTTATACATTCAATAGTTGATTCTTCTGTGTACCCTGACCAGGGATTGAACACAGTCTTGGTGCATGGGCCAATGCTCTATTCAACTGAGCTACCCAGTCAGGCTTCATTGTAGTTTTGATTTGCATTTCCCTTATAGCTACTGAATTTGAGTATCTTTTCATATACAGTGTGTCCGTAAAGTCATGTGGCACTTTTGACCGGTCACAGGAAAGCAACAAAAGAAGATAGAAAGTGAAATCTGCACCAAATAAAAGGAAAATTCTCCCAGTTTCATACCTATTCAGTGCAGTTTGATGTGGGTTCACGCACAGATTTTTTAGGGCTCCTTAGGTAGCTATCCCGTATAGCCTCTACAGACTCGTCACTGACTGATGGCCTACCAGAACGGGGTTTCTCCACCAAACTGCTGGTTTCCTTCAACTGCTTATCCTGCCAACTAATGTTATTCCTATGTGGTCATGTTTCGTTATAAACACGCCAATATTCACGTTGCACTTTGGTCACGGATTCAAATTTAGCGAGCCACAGAACACACTGAACTTTCCTCTGTACCATCCACATCTTGACTGGCATGGCTGTGGGCTGCTCCGCTGTATACATGGTGTTATGTCATCATCTGCACATGTGCATATACTGGCACATCATTCTACAGAAACTGGGAGGGTTTTTCTTTAATTAGGTGCAGATACATTTCTATCTTTTTTTTTATTGCTTTCCTGTGACTGGTCAAAAGTGCACCATGACTTTACGGATGCACTGTATTTGTTGTCCATTTATATGTCTTCTAGGGAGAAGTGTCTGTTCAGCTTTGATGTCCATCTTTTAACTTAATTGTTTGTTTGCTGTTGAGTTGTATGCGTTCTTTATATATTTTGTATATTAACCCCTTCTTGGTGCTTTTGTTTGCAAATATATTTTCCAATTTGGTTAGTTGTTGTTTGTTTTGTTGAGTTTCATTTGTATTACAGAATAGTCTTTAGATTGATAGAGTCCCTTTCATTTATTTTTTTCCTTTATTTTCCTTGCCTTGTGGTCAAATTCATAAAAATATCTTCTAAGACCAAGGTTTATAAGTTTAGTACCTATGTTTTCCTCAATGTAATTTATTGTTTTAGAACTTATATTTACATTCCTGATCCATTTTAAATTAATTTTTGTACATGGGATAAACTAGAGTGTAGTTTCATTCTTTTGCATGTGGTATTCCAATTTTCCCAGCACCATATATTAAAGAGACTTTCTTTTGTCCACTGTATGTTTTCAGCTCCTCTTTCAAAAATTATTTTCACATATACATGTGATTTTATTTCGAGCATTCAATTCTGTTTCTTTAGTCATTGTGTCTGTTTTTCTGCCAATAACATGCTGTTTATTTATTTATTTTAATTTAACAGGGTGTCATTGATCAGTAATAGTACATGCTTCAGGTGAACATCTCTATAGCATTTGAATTGTTGATTATGGTGCACACACATTACTCAAAGTCAAATCACTTTTCATCATCATATATTTGCCCCTCTTTACTCCTTCTCAACCCTCCCCCAAAACCTACTGCCCTTTAAAGCCACTTCACATTTATCTATGTTCATGAATTTCAGTTTTATATCCCACCTATGTGTAAAATCATGCAGATTTTAGCTTTTTCTAATTAACATACTAAATAGAATGTTCTCAAGGTCCATCTATGTTGTAAAAGCCATTATGCCATCATTTCTTACGGCTGAGTAGTATTCCATTGTATATACATACCACATTTTCGAGGAACAGTTTGATTTTTTCCATGTCTTGGCCACTGTGAATAATACTGCTATGAAAATGGGGGTGCATATGTCTTTATGTACCAGTGTTTTCAAGTTTTCAGGGTAGATACCAAGTGGAGGAATTGCTGGGCTATATGGTAGTTCCATTATTAAGTTTAATGAGGAACCACCATACATTCTCTCATGATGGTTATACTAGTTTGCATTCCCACCAGCAGTCAATGAGAATTCATTTTTCTCTACACCATGCTGTTTTGATTATCATAGCTCTGTAGAATAATTTGAAGTCAGGTAATCAATTACTTCTGTGTCTCCATTGGTTTTTTCTTTGTGCTTTTATTTTTTAAATGTAATTATAATTATTTTATTTTTATATTCCTTTTTTATTGAATTTATTGGGCAATACTGTTTAAAAATATTATATAGGTTGCAGGTGCATAATTCTATAACACATCATCTGTACATTGTATTCATCAACTCAGTTCAGGTATCCATCCATTTTTCTCTACTACAATCTTCACCACTTCTTCCCAGATCTCTTTTCTCTGTCAGTAATCACATTGTTGTTTGTGACCATGAGTTTCTTTTTTCTGTCTCTTTTTTTCTTTTACTTAATCCCTCAACTACTCACTCACACCCCCCCACGCAATAGCTGTCATCCAACTCTCTATGTGTATCTCTCTATTTTTCTGGTTAGTTTATTTTATTCCTTAGATTACATATATGATTGAAATTACATAATATTTGTTTTTCTATGAATGGCTTATTTCACTTAATATAATGCTCTCCATGTCCATTCATGGTATCACAAAGGATAACATTTCTTTCTTTTCTATGGGTGAATAGTATTCTGTTTTGTAAATTTACCACATCTTTCTGTCCATTGTTATTGGTTTAGTGTATATCATTAATTTAATTTTCTTTTTTACTACACTGAGAAAAGACATTTCTCAGTGTAGCATGTATGGGTGTGGGTGTGTGTGTATGTGTGTGTGTGTGTGTAGGTGGTTACCAACAGGTTCATGAAAAAGAAAGTTTTATTTATACAGTAATCCTTTTTTCTTTTGATTGGATCTATATTCTCCTTTGCAAATTCAGATATTAATTCTTGCTTTCTTATGTTTTTTTTGTTATTCCAATTTATTCCTGTTTATATTGTAAGTTCTTTTGTGATCTTACTTGTAATATTGTGACCTTTTATTATTGTTTCAGGTAGAATAACCCCTTTGATTATTTCTTGCAATGGAAGTCTTTTAGTGTTATAAGTTTTCTTAGCTTTTGTTTGCCTAGAAAAGTTCTGATTTTTCCTTCATACTTAGAGTACAACTATGTTGGAGCCCTGCCCAAAGAGCTCAGTTTTTTGAGTGTTGTCCTTGAGTACAGAGGTTGCCAGTGTGATCCCCAGTCAGAGTACATATAAGAACAGATCAATGTTTCTCTCATGTGTTCTTTCTTTCTCTTTCTTTTTCTCTCTTGAAAATAAATAAATTTTAAAAAATTAAAAAATAAAGTATAACTTCATTGGATATCTTATTATTGGCTGGTAACTTTTCTCCTTCAGTAGTTTGAATGTTTGGTTCCACTCTCTTCTAGCTTGTAAAGATTTTGCTGATAAGTTTGATAATAAGTTAACTAGTTTTCTTCATAAGTTACTTTCTTCTTTTCACTGGCTGCCTTCAGGATTTTTTTTTTTTGTAATTAATTTTTGATACTTTTAATACACTGTGCCTTAGAGAAAACCTTTTTGGTTTGAGGTAATTAGGCATTGTGTTTTCCTTTTTGTATTTGAAGGTCAAGATCTTTACATAGGTTTAAAATATGTTTATCAACTAATTGTTTGAATAAGCTCTCTGTTTCCTTCTCCCTTTTTTATTCTGATATGCTCTTTTTCCATTATATTTATCGTTCTGATTATGTCAGTTTTTCTGAAGGTGTTCTTTTTGTGTGTGTGTGTGTGTGTGTTTCTTCGTTTTTAATCTTTTACACTCTAGTCACTCTCTTCTTTCCTCTGCATCATTTCTAAATTTTTTTCTTAGGTGTAACTAAGAAAAAAATTATTCTTATTTCTCATCTTCTCTGTTTCTTATGCTTGCTGATTGATTCTTGAACACTTTTATTGAGTTTTTCATCTCCAGCATTTTATTTGGTTTGTTCTAAAATTTTTTTTATCTCTTTGGTAAAGCATTTGTTTTGTTAATTGCTTTGGTTTTTGAGTTTAATAAATTGCCTACCTGTGCTTTTTTGGTATCTTGTTGAGGTTTCTCAAAATAACAATCTTGAATTCTCTGTCATTTATATCACATATTTTCATTTTTTTCAAATTTATTTTCTGGGGATTTTTTTTTCTGAGCCATCTTTTTATCTTGGTTATTCATCATATTTGATGGATTCCATCTCCATCTAGTAATATGTGTATTACTGACACTTTTCTGTTAGATTCACAGAAAAAAATATTTTGGTTTACAGTAGGTGATGCTAAATTACAAGATTTTTATCTCTCTTACACTTCTCAGGATTTTCACATCTCTACAAGGTGGAGGAAAATTACCTTTGTTTCCTGGGAAAATGGGTCTTTCTCTTGTGAGCCTGTCATTTTGTTTTCCCCAGGGTAATAACCCTTCAGCTAAATTCAAATACTGGCTATAATTTTCATTTTTGTGGTATCCATTTCTGGTTTTATTATCAGTATAATGAAGATATAAGAAGAGTTTGAAAACATTTTCTTCTCATATATTTTTGGGAATGGTTGGGAATGATTGGCTTAATTATTCTTTATGAGATTGTTGGACTTTACCAGTGATGCCATATGGTTATAAACTTAAGTTTGTTGGGAGGTTTGCAATTTTTTGTGTGTTTGTTTGTTTATTGTTTTAGTTATTGATTTAATTTCTGACCAATAATAGGTCTATTTAGATTTTCTATTTCTTCATAATTCAGCCTTGGTAAGTTGTATATTTCTAAGAATTTATTCTTTTATTCTAGGCTGTCGAATTTTTTATATGTAATTGTCCATAGCAGTCTTTTACCCTTTTTGTATTTTTGTGATATCAGTTGTAATGTCACAAAGTCATTTTAATGTTCACATCTCCAGGATGAATTGAACATAAATGGTTTATGGTCCTAAATGCCTTTTAGAGAATTTGGAGACTAAAGTGGGTCATTTTTTCTGCATCTTCATAGACTAGATCAGTTTAAAATACAGTTATATGTTCCTTTTTAAAAAAGTTTTTACTAAAACACTGAGTCTATGGTTACAATATATCAGTGGATTATGTTGAAAAAACATTGAATTTTAGGGAGTCAGAAGTAATGGCATCAAGTATCAGCTCTGATCCTAACATTCTGTATTATTCTGGACAACATAAATATATTAAGCTTTGGTTGGTTTGAAATTCAATTCAAACATATAAAATTTTCTGAATTAGACTGTAAAGTCTTTAAAGGCCACTCTTGAACTGATGCTCTGTGACTCTGTTTCTTTGCCTATTCATGTGAAAAATTTGAAAGATTCCAGAGCTATATTTAAAGTTAAAAATACTTTTAATTTGGTTTATTCCATGATTTTGAAAATATTTAATTACAGCATATACCTCTCTACTACTAAAGCCAATCATATTTCTCAGACGAAAATTTTAAAAATATAATATAGGCAGAAGATTTCTTTACTTCAAAGTGACAGTTGAAAAGCCACATGGACACGACATAACTGGAATGGACACACAACAACATATCTTTTAGATGTGTTAGTTCAAATGCTTAATTAAGCCTTTTTGGTTTGGATGAAGACAAAATAAAGAATAAAACTATTAAAATTTATTCTGTAGAAGAAATACTAATCTGGCAGAAAAACATCTACTGTTTGTTTAAAAAATCAGATTAAAACAAGATGTAGTTTATAGTTATAATTTTATATAAAATATTTAAATGTAAATACATATTTGAGACAAAAGACTAAATATAGACTATACTAAAAAATATTACAATGATAGCATTAGTTTTCATTTTTATTCCTTTTCTACATTTTCCAAGTTTTCTTTTTTTTATAAATAAATTTTTATTAATGTGAATGGGGTGACATCAATAAACCAGGGTACATATATTCAAAGAAAACATGTCCAGGTTATCTTGTCATTCAATTATGTTGCATACCCATCACCCAAAGTCAGATTGTTCTCCGTCACCGTCTATCTAGTTTTTTTGTGCCCCTCTCTCTTCCCCTTCCTTCTCCCACCTTCCGAGCTGTGCCCCCCCAAAAACCCCATCCCCGGCAACCACTACACTCTTGTCCATGTCTCTTAGTCTTGTTTTTATGTCCCACCAATGTATGGAATCATGTAGTTCTTGTTTTTTTCTGATTTACTTATTTCACTCTGTATAATGTTACCAAGATCCCACCATTTTGGTGTACTTGATCCCATGTCATCATTTCTTATGACTGAGTAGTATTCCATAGTGTATATGTGCCACATCTTTTTTATCCAGTCTTCTATTGAAGGGCTTTTTGGTTGTTTCTATGTCTTGGCCACTGTGAACAATGCTGCAATGAACATGGGGCTATATGGGTCTTTACGTATCAATGTTTCTGAGTTTTGGGGGTATATACCCAGTAGAGGGATTGCTGGGTCATAAGGTAGTTCTATTTTAAGTTTTTTGAGGAACCACCATACTTTCTTCCATAATGGTTGTACTACTTTACATTCCCACCAACAGTGAGTGAGGGTTCCTTTTTCTCCACAGCCTCTCCAACACTTGCACTCCAACCTGTCTTGTTGATAATAGCTAATCTAACAGGTGTGAGGTGGTATCTCATTGCAGTTTTAATTTTATTTCTCTAATAACTAATGAAGATGAACATCTTTTCATATATCTATTGGCCATTTGTATTTCTTCCTGGGAGAATTGTCTGTTCATGTCCTCTTCCCATTTTTTATTGGTTTGTTTCTTTGTTGTTGAGTTTTATGAGTTCTTTATATGTTTTGGATATTAGGTCCTTATCTGAACTGTTGTTTGAAAATATCATTTCCCATTTAGTTAGCTGTCTGTTTATTTTGTTGTCAGTTTCTCTTGCTGAGCAAAAAGTTTTTATTCTGATATAGTCCCATTCATTTATCTTTGCCTTCACTTCCCTTCCTTTGAAGTCAAATTCATAAAATGCTCTTTAAAATCCAGGTCCATGAGTTTAGTACCTATATCTTCTTCTATGTACCTTATTGTTTCAGGTCTTATATTTAGGTCTTTGATCCATTTTGAATTAATTTTAGTACAAGGGGACAAGCTGTAGTCGAGTTTCATTCTTTTGCATGTGGCTTTCCAGTTTTCCCAGCACCATTTGTTGAAGAGGCTTTCTTTTCTCCATTGTGTGTTGTTGGCCCCTTTATCAAAAATTATTTGACCATATATATGTGGTTTTATTTCTGGGCTTTCTATTCTGTTCCATTGGTCTGAGTGTCTATTTTTCTGCCAATACCATGCTCTTTTGATTGTTGTGGCCCTATTATATAGTTTGAAGTCAGGTATTGTAACGCCCCCAGCTTCACTCTTTTTCCTTAGGATTGCTTTGGCTATTTGGGTTTTTTTGTAGTTCTATATGAATCTGATGATTTTTTGTTTCATTTCCTTAAAAAATTTCATAGAAATTTTGATGGGAATTAAGTTTATAAATTGCTTTGGGTAGTATGGCCATTTTGATAATATTCATTCTTCCTATCCAAGAACAAGGAATATTTTCCCTCTCACTGTATCTTTTCCGATTTTCCTTAACAATGGTTTGTACTTTTTGTTATATAAGTCCTTTACATTCTTTGTTATGTTTATTCCTAGGTATTTTTTTGTTGTTGTTGCAATCGTGAAGGGGACTATTTTTTTGAGGTCGTTTTCTAATATTTCATTGTTGGCATATAGAAAGGCTATGGACTTTTGTATATTAATTTTGTATCTTTACTGTATTGGTTTATTGTTTCTAGTAATCTTATTGTGGAGTCCTTCAGGTTTTCGATGTATAGGATCATGTCATCTGCAAAAAGTGATACCTTCACTTCTTCTTTTCCAGTATGGATGCCTTTTATTTCTTTCTCTTGTCTGATTGCTCTGGCCAGAACTTCTAGCACCACGTTAAATAAGAGTGGAGAAAGTGGACAACCCTGTCTTGTTCCTGATTTAAGGTGGAAAGTCCTCAGTTTTATGCCAATTAATATGATGTTGGCTGATCGTTTATCATATATGGCCTTTATCATGTTGAGATATTTTTCGTCTGTACCCATTTTGATGAGTGTCTTAAACATAAAGTTGTGTTGTATTTTATTGAATGCCTTTTCTGCATCTATTGATAAAATCATGTGGTTTTTGTTCTTTGTTTTGTTGATATGGTGTATTACATTAACCGTTTTACATATATTGAACCATCCTTGAGATTCTGGGATTAATCCCACTTGATCATGATGTATTATTTTTTTAATATGTTGTTGTATTCGATTTGCCAGTATTTTCTTTAGTATTTGAGCATCTGTACTCATTAGAGATATTGGTTTGTAGTTTTCTTTTCTTTGTGCCTTCCTTCCGAGGTTTATGTATGAGGGTTATATTGGCCTCACAAAATGTGTTTGGAAGTATTGCTTCTTCTTCAATTTTTTGGAAGACTTTGAGTAGAATAGGAACCAGGTCTTTTTGAATGTTTGATAAAATTCACTAGTATAACCATCTGGGCCTGGACTTCTATTTCTGGGAAGGTTTTTAATAGTTTTTTGTATTTCCTCCCTGCTAATTGGTCTATTGGCTTTCTGCTTCTTCATGACTCAGTCTAGGAAGATTGAATTGTTCTAGGAATTTATCCATTTCTTCTAGGTTGTTGAATTTGGTGGCATATAGTTTTTCATAGTATTCTACAAGACTTCTTTGTGTATATATGATGTCTGTGGTGATTTTTCCTCTGTCATTTTGGATTTTATTTATATGAGTCCTTTCTCTTTTTTTCTTGGTGAGTCTTGCCAAGGGTTTGTCAATTTTGTTGATCTTTTCAGAGAACCAGCTCCTTGTTTTATTAATTTTTTTCTATACTTTTTCTGTTCTCTATTTCATTTATTTCTGCTCTGATTTTTATTATTTCCTTTCTTCGGCTTGTTTTGGGTTGTCTTTGTTGTTCTTTTTCTAGTTCCTTAAGGTGTGAAGTTAAGTGGTTCACTTGGGCTCTTTCTTGTTTGTTTATATAGGCCTGAAGTGATATGAACTTTCTTCTTATTACTGCTTTTGCTGCATCCCAGAGATTCTGATATGTCATATTGTCATTTTCTTTTGTATGTATATATCTTTTGATCTCTGCGCTTATTTCTTCTTTGACCCATTCATTTTTGAAAAGTATGTTGTTTAGTTTCCACATTTTTGTGGTTTTTTTCCCCTCTTTTTTGCAATTCAATTCTAGTTTCAAGGCTTTATGGTCAGAAAATATGCTTGGTAAAATTTTAATTTTTCTGAATTTGCTGATGTTATTTTTTGGCCCAACATTTGGTCAGATCTTCAGAACGTTCCATGTACACTACAGAAAAATGTATACTCTGTCCCTTTGGGGTGAAGTGTCCTGTAGATGTCTATTATACCTAGGTGCTCTAGTGTTTTGTTTAAGGCCAATATATCTTTATTGATTTTTCTCTTTGAATGAATGATCTAGAGCCATCGGAGTCATATTGAGGTTCTCAAGTATGATTGTATTTTTGTCGGTTTTTGTTTTTAGGTCAATAAGTAGCTGTCTTATATATTTTGGTGCTCCTTGGTTTGGTGTGTATATATTAAGGATTGTTATGTTTTCTTGATTCAGTAACTGCTTTATCATTATGAAATGACCATTTTCCTCTCTGAGAATTTTTTCTGTCTTGCAGTCAGCATTATTCAATATGAGTATTGCTGCACCTGCTTTTTTTTGGATGTTATTTGTTTGGAGTATTGTTTTCCAGCCTTTTATTTTGAATTTGTTTTTATCCTTGTTGTTTAGATGTGTTTCTTGTAGGCAGCATACAGTTGGATTTTCTTTTTCAATCCATTCTGTTACTCTGTCTTTTTATTGGTAAGTTTAATCCATTTACATTTAGTGTAATTATTGACACTTGTGGGGTCCCTATTGCCATTTTATAAGTTGCTTTCTGTTAGTTTTGTATCTTGTTTGATTCTTCTCTTTTGTTTTTCTATCATTTGTTTTTCTTTGTGTGTATTCCATACTTCTTTCTTCTGTTGCTACCTTTTTAAAGTCATGTGCTTCTGTGGTGGTTTTTTCAAGGGTGGTTACCATTAGTAATGAAAAGGGTTCCTACCCTGTTCATTGTAGTACCCTATCTTATGAGTGTTTCTGTACTTCTTCATCCTTTGCTACTGTTAATCTCTGTCCTCTCCCTGGTTTTTTTTTTTTTTTTTTTTTGCTTTTGTTGTCACATTTTTAATTTGGTTTTATTGTGTTCTTGGTCAAGCTTTTATTTGTGGTTTTGTTTTGTTTCATTCTTTGAATCTGGTTGGAAAACCCTCTTTAATATTTCCTGGAGTGAGAGTTTTCTGATGATAAATTTTCTCATCTTTTCAGTATTAGTGAATGTTTTTACTTTTCCTTCATATTTGAAGGATAGCTTTGATGGGTATCATATTCTTGACTCAAAGTTCCTCTCTTTCAGGGCTTTAAATATTGGGGTCCACTCTCTTCTAACTTGTAGAGTTTCTGCTGAGAAATCTGATCATAATCTAATAGACCTACCTTTATATGTTGTATTCTTCTTTTCCCTGGCTACCTTGAGAATTTTTTCCTTGTTGTTGATTTGTGCCAATTTCATTATGATGTGCCTTGGAGTAAGTTTGTTGTGCTTAAGAAAACTCGGTGTTCTGTTTGCTTCTTGAATTTGAGGCTTTAGTTCTTTCCACAGGCTTGGGAAGTTCTCACCTATTATTTGTTTGAATATATTCTCTATTCCATTTTCTCTCTCCTCTCCCTCTGATATACCTATTATTCTTATGGTATTCTTTTTGATGGAGTCAGACAATTCCTGTACGGCTTTCTCATTTTTTTTTTTAATTTTTGAGTCTCTCTCTTCTTCTCTCTGTTGTGCCTCAAGTTACTTGTCTTCTATGTCACTAATCCTACCTTCTATCTGGCCTGTTCTATTAGCTAAGCTTGTTACCTCATTTTTCAGTTCATAAATTGAGTTTTTCATCCCTGTTTGATTTGTTTTTATAGTTTTAATTTTTTGATAAAAATTCTTTGTGTTCATTGAGTTGTTTTCTGAGATCCCTAAATTGCCTCTCTGTGTTTTCTTGTATATCTCTGAGTATTTTTAGGATTTCTATTTAAAATTTTCTGTCATTTATTTCCAAGGTTTCCAATATATTAAATTTTTTCTCCATAGATTTTTTCCACATCTATCTGTGTTACTTCTCTATCTTTTGTATCCATGATATTCGATTTCCTTTTTCTTAATGGCATCTGAGGGTGGTCTTGTTGATAGCACTTCATTTTCGGTGTGTGGAACTCTCAGACACTCCAATGATAGATTTTTCTCTCTGTGGTTGATGAACTTGTTGAAATTTTGTGGAGATTTGTTGGCCGCACTCCTCACAGCACCTTTTCTCTGACATCCCATCACAAAACTCTGTTCTAAAGTCTTTTCCAAGTTTTCTAAAGTGAACAGAAATTGAATTGTTTACATAAATCAATGAATGCTATAAAAAAGTAGAAGTGGAGGGGAGCAAATACCAAACTTTCTTTCAACATATTTACTTGATATGATAAAATGCAATAGTCTTCCATGATGCTTGAAATTCTTACTAAGTTATCTTGCAATGAGATAAGTTTCTCTCTCCAGGAGACCACTGCTTGAATGCCAGTAAGTCATTTGGATAGAATAACCAATGAATTCATGAGATCTATTTACAATGAGCAAAGTTCTGAAGAAACAGGACTCAGAATAGATGCAATCAGTTGTTGGTTGTGATGGTGGTATGTTCATTTATTACCTAAGGAGGGTATGGTAGGTAATAATAAAGATCCATAAGCACAGGTAGTTGCAAATTTTGTCAAAGTCAGAGTTTGACAAGGAAGGTTGGATGCTTACTTTATGTTGCTATTTCTTTGTAATATCTGCTTATATTTATGGGCCTGAAAACCAATGACTTTTTTTTCATGGATGTTCCATTATGTATTCACATTTCAGTTATATTCTTATGGATTTTATTCATTTTTCACTCAGTCAGAGAGAGAGGGAGAAATCATTCCACTCCAAAAATAACACCAGATAAAATACTGAATTGTAATGGTTTTTAATTTCTTGTATATAGCTTAGGGTTGGGTTGAGGTGAGGGTGGGAAGGGTCATAGTATAAGTCAATTATAATTTTTATTTGTTTTCTACAGACCCAAAGTAATGCCATCATATAATGTGATAGGTTATTTTTTTGTTTTTGTTTTTGACAGAGACAGAGAGAAGAACAAATAATGACAGACAGAAAGGAGAGAGATGAGAAGCATCAGTTCTTTGTTGCAGCACCTTAGTTGTTCATTGATTGTTCATTAATTGGTTTCTCATATGTGCCTAGACCGGGGGGCTACAGCCGAATGAGTGACCCCTTGCTCAAGGCAGCAACCTTGGGCTCAAGCTTGTGAGCCTTGCTCAAGCTGGATGAGCCCATGCTCAAGCTGATGATCTTGGGGTTTCAAACCTAGGTCCTCCATGTCTCAATCTGATGCTCTATCTACTGCACCACCACCTGGTCAGGCTGATGAAAGAGTTTTAATGTTACTTTCTCACATTCCATTAATAGTCAAGATAATATGACAGCAATGATATAAAAATATTTCTAATTTCAAGGATTTTGTTATAATTTTCTTACAAGCATATTTTCCCCTTTCTTATACTAAATACTATTCTTTTGTTGAGGTATAATAACCAGTATAAATTAAATAAGAAATATAAATCCTGCCTGACCTGTGGTGGTGCAGTGGGATAGAGCATCAACCTGGAACACTGAGGTCACCAGTTCAAAACCTTGGGCTTGCCTGGTCAAGGCACATATGGGAGTTGATGCTTCCTGCTCCTCCCCCCTTCTCTCTCTCTCTCTCTTCTCTCTCTAAAAATCAATAAATAAAAAAATTAAAAAGAAAGAAATATAAATCTCTTCAGCACCTCCCTTTGTATTTAATACTTACTGCCAAATCTCAACAACCAGCATTAGTAACAGGGAAGAGCCATCAGGGCAAAATCTAGATTGTTTTGACTTTGGAATGCATCATGTGAGCTTTTTATTTTCCCTTGTGTTCAGTGCATCTTCCTAAAATTACTTACATGTGTATATAATAAATTGACTTTATATTGTATAATTATATAAATTGTTAATGAAGAATGCTCACGGAGACACAAGAAATTAAAGTTGTTTAGAGATCAAGCTTAGAAGTGAGATCTAGACTGTAACCTTGGTTTTGTCACTTATTATCTGTTGCATTTGATCAAGTTTTATCTTTCTGATCCTCAGTTTCTTAATCTCTTAACAAAAATGAGAATAATTTTACTATTTATCTCTAGGGAGTGTTTGAGGGCCAAATGATTTTATAAAGGGAAATAATTAACAATGTAAATGATATTTATTAGCACTCTAAACTATTAATTATTGTATTGAACACTTCAATGAAAGTACTGATTTAGATTATCCACAAACAGGAATACACAAAAATGTAGCAGAGATTAAGTTAGTAATTAAGGTAAAGATAGCCCACATATTTGCTGAAGCTTGACTCAACCTTAAGTCCTCAACAAAACCGTCAAATGTGGACATGGTAAACTAAAAACACTGTGCTCTTGCTGTAAGATTTCTTTTATTTTTGGCATTGAAAAGTTGGCAGGATCTTTTTACCTAGGTAATATAATTAAATGTTCTTCTACAGCATTAATTTTAATGATTATTATTCTATCATGTTAATATACATCTATCTGTGAGTTTAATCAAAACTTGAATATTTTGGCTATTTGTAATGTTTCACTATGGCAGAGTTTGACATATATATATATATATATATATATATATATATATATATATACATCAGCTTCTAATCTGTCCCTATATAGTAACTAAACTCCAATTTATCTGTATTAAGTCAACTTCTCAGCTTAAAAATATATTTACCACACCCTTTTGCAACTTTGGTCCTCTGATTATATTTTGACCTGTGACATGTGAGTAACAGTAGTTATGTTCCATCTCCTAGTTCTGTTCGCAAAAATGAATTAATGTTATATGTTCTCCTGAATTTTACTATTTTTCTGGTGCCTGGAAAATGATAATAACTGGAGCAGTAGTCTTGGTTCCAGAGATTAAAACTATATATTAAGATTAGAAGTGTTGTTCAACTACTCTGGACTACTTACAGAAGAAAAAGAGAAATGTTTATTTTATTCATGTCATATATTTGGGGGGGGTCTCTTTGTTATATAATCTATAACTTAAGTTTCTATTTAAGTAATGCAATGATGATTACCTTTGTATCTATAAATTTCTTGTTGTTTTTATAGGATAAATTCTCAGGAGTAGAAATTCTTACTCAAACAGCATATGTATTTTAAGGCAATTGTTACATATTTTGGACTAATACCTCAGTAATATTTGAGAGTGAAAGTTTTCCTATGCCCACAATGACTCTGTGTATGTTACTTTTATTTTTGTTAATTGATAAAATAAAGTATTTATTTTAATTTGCATTTATTTTACTTTTGAGGTTGAATATGCTTTTTTTAGATTAACTATTCACATTACTGAGCCATTTTTTAAAACATTGACATATATTAAGTAATTTTGAAAAAAAAATCCTTCTATAATTTAAGAATGCCTGCTCTTTATTTTGGTTCTATCCTGAACATGCTTCTTTATTTTTCCATTTACCTGTAATGTTTGTGTAGGATATTTTTGTATTAATATCAAATAAAAATCTACCAGTGTTTGTTTTTATAAATTAGACCCACTGTGGTCATATTCCCAAAGCCCAAGATTAGTAATAGTTCACAATACTTTTCCAATATGATTTTATTTTTTTATTATTTTTTTTTATTTTTCCGAAGCTGGAAACTGGGAGGCAGCCAGTCATACTCCCGCATGTGCCTGACAGGGATCCACCCGGCATGCTCACCAGGGAGCGATGCTCTGCCCCTCTGGGGCATCACTCTGATGCATCCAGAGCCATTCTAGCACCTGAGGCAGAGGCCACAGAGCCATCCTCAGCACCTAGGCAATCTTTGCTCCAATGGAGCCTCGACTGCGGGAGAGGAAGAGAGAGACAGAGAGGAAGGAGAGGGGGAGGGGTGGAGAAGCAGATGGGCGCTTCTTCTGTGTGCCCTGGCCGGGAATTGAACCCAGGACTCCTGCATGCCAGGCCAATGCTCTACTGCTGAGCCAACCGGCCAGGGCCTATGATTTTATTTTTTAATGTTTAAATCTTAATGCTATATAAAATTGTTTTTGATATATAATTTATTTTTATTTTTATTATGTTTTGTAGATGGATAATCAGATTTTTTCATATCATTTATACCACTGTTACTCAACTATGAGAAATTTCTCACTTTGAAAGTGAATTTGTAAATTTCTATAGACTTTGTATGTCACAATGATTGGGGTGGGTAGATATTATTGACATTTAAAACCTTGGGACTAAGGATACTGAATATCTGTTGATATGTAGTATAATATGCAGAAAGAAGAAATGTTCTGCCCAAAATATAAAAAATGTTCTATTAAGAAATGCAAACAAAATATATTTCCAACTCACCTTTCCTTTAGGTTAATCCTCAAAATATACTGGTTATTTCAATGATCCTGACACAGAGGAAGAAGAAAAAGGATGCTGGCCCTAGTAGTTGTATAGCATCAGCTTGGTTTGATGAAGTCCCAGGTTTGATTTCATACTCAGGGCACAAAGGAAAAGCTATCATCTGCTTGTCCACTCCTCCCCATCCTCTCTTGCCCTCCTGCAGCCATGGCTCCATTGAGCAAGGTGGCCCCAGGGGCTGAGAATGACTCCATGGCTTTGTCTCAGTTGCTAAAAAAGCTTAGTTGCTGAGCAACAGAGCAGAGGCCCCAGAAGGGTAGAACATCAGCCCCAGATGGGTGTTTTCAGGTGTATTTCAGTCAAGGCATATGTGGTCGTCTGTCTCATTACCTTCTTGGCTCTCACCTAATTAAAAAAAATAGAGACTGAGAAAGAGAGAAATAGAGAGAAATGTTGAAGTGAAAACTAATCATAATTGTAATATCTTACTTGTGTTTCTTTTTTCCCAAAAAAATGCAGGACCTTATAAACATATTGCTAGCAATACTCCTTTCAGGATGTTGAGAAGACCCTGAAAATGTGAGGAGATATAAAGCTCAAGTTTCATGAGATTCACTGTAAATTTGGCTCTGATAATTGGGAAAAAATGAATCATTTCATAGCTCTTTTAACGTTTTTAGTTTAGATTTTACTTATCAATTTTTAGGGAGAGAGGAGAGAGAGAGAGCAGGGGAGAGCATCAGGTAGCATCAACTCCCGTGCAAACTCAGGGTTTCAAACAAGTGACCTCAATGCTCCAGGCTGATGCTTTCTCCACTATGCTACCACAGGTCAGGCTCTTTTAACATCATTTTATGCATTATATTTTCCTAAGTATTTTTTTTTGTTTGGCAGAGACAGAGAGAGAATAAGAGAGAGGGACAGATAGGGACAGACAGGCAGGAAGGGAGAGAGATGAGAAGTATCAATTCTTTGTTGCAGCACCTTAGTTGTTCATTGATTGTTTTCTCATATATGCCTTGACCATGGGGCTACAGTAGACCAAAATACCCATTGCTCAAGCCAGCAAACTTGGGTTCAAGCTGGTAAGCGTTGCTCAAACCAGATGAGCCCACATTCCAGCTGGCAACATTGTGGTTTTGAACCTGGGTCTTCTGCATCCCAGTCTGACACTCCATCCACTGTGCCACCGCCTGGTCTGGTCTATTATTTATTTAATAGAATACTCTCCTCATTCTCAAAATTAGTATTTTGACTCACATCTTAATTGAATACAGTTATTTTTTTTTTAAGTTAGAATAATTAACCAGCATGTTTTCTCACTAAATATCTGTATTTACACTGCTCGCATAAGGGTATAGTATCTTGGCTAGTTATAAAATTCTGTTCAAGTAAATCTGAAAAAGCTAAGAACTATATGATTTCACACACAGGTGGGATATAAAACTGAGACTTATGAACAAAGTTAAAAGTGAAGTGGTTACCAGGGGGAGGGGCATGTGTAAAAGGGTTGGGAGAAATGAGTAAAGAAGGAAACATATATGGGGATGAAAAATGATTTGACTTCAGGTGAGGGGTACACAATGTAATCAACAGTTCAAATATAAGAGATGTTTACCTGAATTTTATGTACTGTTATTGACAAAAGTAACACCTTAAAATTTAATTTTCTAAATAAAATTTAAATAAATAAAAATAATTCTGTTGACATTTTCTTTTTCTTCAAAATTCCATAGTCATTGTTCAATTATTTTCCAGCCTTTAATGTTTAGAAAAAAGTGACAAATAAGTTTTATTTGTTTTCTTTTTAGAAAACTTATTTTTTTATTAATTTTATTTTTTTAATGGGGCAACATCAATAAATCAGGATACATATATTCAAAGATAACAAGTCCAGGTTATCTTGTCATTCAATTATGTTGCATACCCATCATCCAAGTCAGATTGTCCTCTGTCACCTTCTATCTAGTTTTCTTTGTGCCCCTCCCCCTTCCCCTTTCCCTCTTCCTTTCCCCCTTCCCCTCCGTAACCACCACACTCTTATCAATGTCTCTTAGTTTCACTTTTATGTCCCACCTACGTATGGAATAATGCAGTTCCTGGTTTTTTCTGATTTACTTATTTCGCTTTGTATCATGTTATCAAGATCCCACCATTTTGCCATAAATGTTCTAATGTCATCATTTCTTATGGCTCATTAGTATTCCATAGTGTATATGTGCCACATCTTCTTTATCCAGTCATCTATTGATGGGCTTTTTGGTTGTTTCCATGTCCTGGCCAATGTGAACAATGCTGCAATAAACATGGGGCTGCATGTGTCTTTACGTATCAATGTTTCTGAGTTTTGGGGGTATATACCTAGTAGAGGGATTGCTGGGTCATAAGGTAGTTCTATTTTCAGTTTTTTGAGGAACCACCATACTTTCTTCCATAATGGTTGTACTACTTTACATTCCCACCAACAGTGTATGAGGGTTCCTTTTTCTCCACAGCCTCTCCAACATTTGCTATGACCTGACTTGCTAATAACAGCTAATCGATCAGGTATCTCATTGCAGTTTTGATTTGCATTTCTCTAATAGCTAAAGAATATGAGCATCTTTTCATATATCTGTTGGCCATTTGTATTTCTTCCTGGGAGAAGTGTCTGTTCATATCCTCTTCTCATTTTTTTATTGGATTGTTTGTTTGTTTGTTGTTGAGTTTTATGAGTTCTTTGTATATTTTGGATATTAGGTCCTTATCTGAGCTGTTCATTGAAAATATCATTTCCCATTTAGTTGGCTTTCTGTTTATTTTGTTATCAGTTTCTCTTGCTGAGCAAAAACTTCTTAGTCTGATGTAGTCTAATTCATTAATTTTTCCCTTCACGTCTCTTGCCTGCGGAGTCAAATTCATAAAATGCTCTTTAAAACCCAGGTCCATGAGTTGAGTACCTATTTCTTCTTCTATGTATTTAATTGTTTCAGGTCTTATGTTTAGATCTTTGATCCATTTTGAGTTAATTTTTGTACAGGGGGACGAACTTTAGTCCAGTTTCATTCTTTTTCATGTGGCTTTCCAGTTTTCCCAGCACCATTTATTGAAGAGGCATTCTTTTCTCCATTGTGTGTTGTTGGCCCTTTTATCAAAAATGATTTGACTATATATATGTGGTTTTATTTCTGGACTTTCTATTCTGTTCCATTGGTCTGAGTGTCTATTTTTCTGCCAATACCATGCTGTTTTGATTGTCGTGGCACTATAATATAGTTTGAAGTCAGGTATTGTAATGCCCCCAGCTTCATTATTTTCTTTAGGATTGCTTTGGCTATTCAGGGATTTTTATACATCCATATAAATCTGATGACTTTTTGCTCTATTTCTTTTTAAAATGTCATTGGAACTTTGATGGGAATTGCATTAAATTTGTATATTGCTTTGGGTAATATAGCCATCTTGATTATATTTATTCTTCCTAACCAAGAACAAGGTATATTCTTCCATCTCATTATATCTTTTTCGATTTCCCTTAACAATGGTTTATAGTTTTCATTATATAAGTCTTTTACATTCTTTGTTATGTTTATTCCTAAGTATTTTTTTTTTGCAATCGTGAAGGGGATTATTCTTTTGAGTTTGTTCTCAATTGTTTCATTGTTGCCATATAGAAAGGCTATTGACTTCTGTATGTTAATTTTGTATTCTGCGACCTTACTGTATTGGCTTATTGTTTCTAGTAGTCTTCTTGTGGATTCTTTGGGGTTTTCGATGTATAGGATCATATCATCTGCAAAAAGTGATACCTTTACTTCTTCTTTTCCAATATGGATGCCTTTTATTTCTTTGTCTTCTCTGATTGCTCTGGCTAAAACCTCTAGTACCACATTAAATAAGAGTGGAGAGAGTGGACAACCCTGTCTTGTTCCTGACTTAAGAGGGAAAGCCTTCAGTTTACTGCCATTTAATATGATGTTAGCTACTGGTTTATCATATATGGCATTTATCTTGTTGAGATATTTTTCTTCTATAACCATTTTGTTGAGAGTCTTAAACATAAAATTGTCTTGTATTTTATCAAAAGCCTTTTCTGCATCTATGGATAAGATCATGTGGTTTTTGTTCTTTGTTTTGTTGATATGGTCTATTATGTTAACCTTTTTATGTATGTTGAACCATCCTTGAGATTCTGGGATGAATCCCACTTGATCATGATGTATTATTTTTTTAATATGTTGTTGTATTCGGTTTGCCAGTATTTTGTTTAGAATTTTAGCATCTGTATTCATTAGAGATATTGGTCTGTAGTTTTCTTTTTTTGTGCCATCCTTGCCTGGTTTTGGTATGAGGGCTATGTTGGCCTCATAAAATGTGTTTGGAAGTATTGCTTCTTCTTCAATTTTTTGGAAGACTTTGAGTAGAATAGGAACCAAGTCTTCTTTGAATGTATGATAAAATTCGCTGGTATAGCCGGAAGGGCCTGGATTTTTTTTGGGGGGAGGTTTTTAATGGTTTTTTCTATTTGTTCTGTACTAATAGGTCTGTTTAGGCTTTCTACTTCTTCTTGACTCAGTCTTGGAAGGTTGTATTGTTCTAGGAATTTATCCATTTCTTCTAGGTTGTTGAATTTAGTGGCATAAAGTTTTTCATGATATTCTACAATAATTCTTTGTATATCTACGGTGTCCGTGGTGATTTCTCCTCTTTCATTTTGGATCTTGTTTATATGAGTTCTTTCTCTTTTTTCCTTGGTAAGTCTTGCCAAGGGTTTGTCAATTTTGTTGATCTTTTCAAAGAACCAACTCCTTGTTCTATTATTTTTTCTATAGTTTTTCTGTTCTCTATTTCCTTTATTTCTGCTCTGATTTTTATTATCTCTTTTCTTTGGCTGGTTTTGGGTTGTCTTTGTTCTTCTTTTTCTAGTTCCTTAAGGTGTGAAGTTAAGTGGTTCACTTGGGTTGTCTCTTGTTTGTTCATATATGCCTGAAGTGATATGAACTTCCCTATTATCACTTCTTTTGCTGCATCCCATAGATTCTGATATGCCGTATTGTCATTTTCATTAGTCTGTATATATCTTTTGATCTCTGCACTTATTTCTTCTTTGACCCATTCATTTTTTAAAAGTATGTTGTTTAGTTTCCACATTTTTGTGTTTTTTTTTTCTTTTTTGCAGTTGAATTCTAGTTTCAAGGCTTTATGATCAGAAAATATGCTTGGTACACCTTCGATTTTTCTGAATTTGCTGATGTTTTTGTGGCCCAACATATGGTTAATTCTTGAGAATGATCCATGTACACTGGAGAAAAATGTATACTCAGTCACTTTGGGATTAAATGTCCTGTAGATGTCTATCATGTCCAGGTGCTCTAGTGTTTTGTTTAAGGCCGCTATATCTTTGTTGATTCTCTGTTTGGATGACCGATCTAGAGCCGTCAGCGGTGTATTGAGGTCTCCAAGTTGGATTGTATTTTTGTCAGTTTTTGTTTTAAGGTTAATAATTAGCTGTCTTATATATTTTGGTGCTCTTTGGTTTGGTGCATATATATTAAGAATTGATATGTCTTCTTGATTCAGTGTCCCCTTAGCCATTATGAAATGGCCATTTTTGTCTTTGAGTAATTTTGCTGTCTTGTAGTCAGCATTATCAGATATGAGTATTGCTATGCCTGCTTTTTTTTGGATGTTATTTGCTTGGAATATTTTTTTCCAGCCTTTCACTTTGAATTTGTTTTTATCCTTGTTACTTAGATGAGTTTCCTGTAGGCACCATACAGTTGGACTTTCTTTTTTAATCCATTCTGCTACTCTGTGCCTTTTTATTGGTGAGTTTAATCCGTTTACATTTAGTGTAATTATTGACACTTGTGGGGTCCCTATTGCCATTTTATAGATTGCTTTCTGTTAGTTTTGTGTCTTGTTTGATCCTTCTCTTTCATTTTTTTATCTTTTGTTTTTATTTGGTTGCATTCCATACATCTTTCCTCTGTTGCTATCTTTTTTATCTCATGTGCATCTGTGATGGTTTTTTCAATGGTGGTTACCTTTAAGTAATGAAAAGGGTTCCTACCCTGCTCATTGTAGCAAACTATTTTGTGAGTAATTTTGCACTCCATCGTCCTTTCCTACTGTTAATCTCCTTCTACTCCCCCCCTTTCTTTTTGTTTTTGTCACAGTATAAATTTGGTTTTATTGTGTTCTTCTTGGAGGTTTTACTTGTGGCTTTGTTTTTTTTGTTGTTTTTTTTTGTTCTTTGTATCTGATTGAAGAACCCCTTTAGTAATTCCTGGAGTGAAGGTTTTCTGATGATAAATTCCCTCATCTTTTCTGTATCTGTGAATATTTTTATTTCTCCTTCATATTTGAAGGATAGCTTTGATGGGTATAGTAATTGTGGCTTAAAGTTCCTCTCTTTCAGAACTTTAAATATTGGGGTCCACTCTCTTCTAGCTTGTAGAGTTCCTGCTTAGAAATCTGATGATAATCTAATGGGCCTTCCTTTATATGTTGTATTCTTCTTTTCCCTGGCTGCCTTAAGAATTTTTTCTTTGCCATTGGTTTGTGCCAATTTCATTATGATATGCTTTGGAGTAGGTTTGTTGGGGTTAAGAAAACTCGGAGTTCTGTTTGCTTCTTGAACTTGAGGCTTTAGTTCTTTCCACAGGCTTGGGAAGTTCTCATCTATTATTTGTTTGAGTATGTTCTCCATTCCATTTTCTCTTTCTTTTCCCTCTGATATACCTATTATTCTTATGTTATTCTTTTTGATGGAGTCCGATAGTTCTTGTAGGGCTATCTCATTTTTTTTTTAATTTTTGAGTCTCTTTCTTCTTCTCTTTATTGTGCCTCAAGTTGCTTTTCTTTTATTTCACTAATCCTCTCTTCTTTCTGACCTGTTCTATTAGATAAGCTTGTTACTTCGTTTTTCAACTCGTGAATTGAGTTTTTCATCTCTGTTTGATTTGTTTTTATAGTTTCAATTTCCTTGGAAATATATTCTTTGTGTTCAATGAGTTGTTTTCTGATCTCCCTAAATTGCCTTTCTGTGTTTTCTTGTATATCTCAGAGGATTTTTAGCATTTCTATCTTGAATTCTCTGTCATTTAACTCCAAGGTTTCCAATATATTAAATTTTTTCTCCATAGATTTTTCCTCATCTACCCGTGTTACCTCTCTTTCTTTTGTATCCATGATATTCGATTTTCTCTTCCTTAATGGCATCTGAGGGTGGTTTTGTTGATAGTATTAATGAGATTTAATAAAGAATAAAAAGTTAAAAAAATTAAAAATCGAAAAGTGTTGTTTTTTTAAAAAAAATTAATTATGAAATAGAGAAAAATAAAATAAAATAAAAATTTTTTTAAAAAGGAAATTATTCCCCCCCTTTGTTTTTTCTCTCCTCTCCTCTCCCCTCTTTCTTGAGAAAATCTTGTGGTGAACTGTGAATTATAACAAACAATGCCTGTAATGGAGGGCCTGATTTGGGGAAAAATAATAAAGGGGCAGGAAAAAATGAAGAAAAAAAAGGGGGTATGGACTCACAAAAATCAAATAAGGAAAAAATTTGTGTAAAGGATAAAATGATTTGCTTTTAGGTGTTGGTTGACTAAGATTTATGATGAGAGGAATAAGAGTGAAACAGAAAAATGGGGGGAAAAATTAAAAAATTACTATTGTTTTTAGTGGAACAAGAACGAGATAAAGTGGAGAGCCAGTGATGGGAGCACTGCTAGTGAGTTTAAAAAGTGAAGGAAAAAATCCCCAAAATGCCACAAACATAAGTCTGAGTCCCAGATAAGATAATTTGTTTGTTATTGAGGTTTGAATGAGAAGAGATGTAAAGAAGAAAGGAAGAAACTAATATAGAGGGACAAAGAAAGAGAGAGAGAAAAAAGAGGGAACCACTAAAAGAAGAAAAAAGACAAAAGAGGAGAGAGAGAGAGAGTTAAGGGTTTTGGAGTGCAACCCTCATAGAGAGAAAGGAAGAGGAAAGAAAAGATAATGGGAGATGTAACACTTATGGGTAGTGTAGTTCAAGGAGAAGAGAGAGTAAGACTGGCAGAGAGTTAATCGGCCAAATTGAAGGAGGAAAAAAAAATCAAGAATGAAGATAAGAGAAACAAATGTACAAATACAATAAAATGGGATAGGTTATAAAGTCTACAGATTATTCTTGATTTTGAGAGGTTATCTTCTTGCTTTTTCTTTTCTCTCCCTCTTCCTGGTAGGTGACTCTGTTCCCCGTGTTCTGCCCCTTTGGCACACTCAGGTAGAGGTTTGCAGTTGATAAGTCTCTATGGCAATGTCATGTATTGTGCTTTAATCTCATTGGCAGTCGAGGCTCATTAGCATTTATAGGGTCTGACAGTGAGAGATTCTGTGTTCTTGGAGCCTTTCTCCTAGTCTTTCCTTCCTCAATTAGTAGCCTGATAATCCAGCTATGGGGTTGCTGCTTTCTCTGCCTCTACCTAGATATTAAGAGGCTAAAAGAGCTGGCAACTCCCCACTCTATTTCCACTCAGCACAGGGCTCTGGGTAAGGCTCAGTCAGTCAGAGCTGTTAGCATAATCAGGTGGGGCTTCTGCCCACTCAAAGACCTTTGGCTCTGCCACTCTGTCCTGTAACACAGGCGGGCGCCCACTCCTGGGGCGCTTGGAGAAAACTCTCACTCACTATCTGCGCACGCAGACCAGGATATCAGACTGGCAGTCTCACGCTCTGAGTGAAACCCCCAACCACATGGAAAAGTTCCAGCATTGGAATTGGCTCTTGCTCCGTCCCCGTGCGTGGCTTTTGCAAGTTGCTGGGGCGGCCCGAGATTCCGCTTTGGCCCACACAAAGGCCCCTGACTCTGCCCCTCTGTGTGATAACACGGGTGCACACTGCCGAGGAACTCGGAGGAATTTCTCGCTCTCTATTTGCGCACGCAGACCAGGATATCAGGCCGGCTGCGTTTCCCTCTGAGTGAAACCCCCACTAGCATGGAAAATTTCCAGCGTTGGAATTAGTTCTCGCTCCCTCCCGTGCACAGCTTTCCCAGGGCACTTGGGCTGCCCAGAGATTCTGCTTTCGGCCCACACAAAGGCCTCTGACTCTGCCTCTCTGTGGGACAACACGGGCGCCCACTCCCGGGGCTTTGGAAGAAATCTCTAGCCCACTATCTGCGCACACCGACCAGGGGATTGGGGAAAATGGCTTCCCTGCTTGTTTTTCTTTGTTTGGGTTTGGCGCGAGTGTTAGCTTGTATTGCCCGGGTTGCCACAGGAATAATGTTTCCTCAGCTTGGATCTCCGAGCCACAGCCTGGTTCGGCCGTTTGTGCCACGGCCTGGATCTATTCACCCCCTTTGCCCACCTCAGTTTCTATATTCACAGATCCCAGAGAAAGCCGCCCTGTTTAGGTTAGTGAGGAAGGTGGAGCATTTCTTACTCCCTATTTCCTTCAGGGTTTGGTTATATATTTAGCCAATTTTTTGCTCGACCATACCTTCGGGTGTATTGCGAAACATCTGGAGGCTCCAAGGATAGGTTTTTCTGTTTCTGGTTGAGTCTTGGGGGAGATTTATTGGTATCGCTTCCTACCCCACCATTACTCTGACATCATCCTTCTTATTTTTTATTTTGCTTGTTTTCTTGGTTTCTTGGTATGGATATTTAGAGAAGATTCCCCCTTTTTTAATAATTTCATTTTTTAATGGGGTGACATCAATAAATCAGCGTACATATATTCAAAGATAACAAGTCCAGGTTATCTTGTCGTTCAATTATGTTGCATACCCACTACCCAAAGTCAGATTGTCCTGTCACCTTCTATCTTGTTTTCTTTGTGCCCCTCCCCACCCCCTTTCCCTCTCCCATTCCCCCCTCTCCCCCCGTAACCACCACACTCTTATCAATGTCTCTTAGTTTCACTATTATGTCCCACCTACGTATGGAATAATACAGTTCCTGGTTTTTTCTGATTTACTTATTTCACTTTGTATCATGTTATCAAGATCCCACCATTTTGCCGTAAATGTTCCGATGTCATCATTTCTTATGGCTGAGTAGTATTCCATAGTATATATGTGCCACATCTTCTTTATCCAGTCATCTATTGATGGGCTTTTTGGTTGTTACCATGTCCTGGCCACTGTGAACAATGCTGCAATAAACATGGGGCTGCATGTGTCTTTACGTATCAATGTTTCTGAGTTTTTGGGATATATACCCAGTAGAGGGATTGCTGGGTCATAAGGTAGTTCTATTTTCAGTTTTTTGAGGAACCACCATACTTTCTTCCATAATGGTTGTACTACTTTACATTCCCAAGACCTGAAACAATTAAGTACATAGAAGAAGACATAGGTACTCAACTCATGGACCTGGGTTTTAAAGAGCATTTTATGAATTTGACTCCACAGGCAAGAGAAGTGAAGGTAAAAATTAATGAATGGGACTACATCAGACTAAGAAGTTTTTGCTCAGCAAGAGAAACTGATAATAAAATAAACAGAAAGCCAACTAAATGGGAAATGATATTTTCAAACAACAGCTCAGATAAGGGCCTAATATCCAAATTATACAAAGAATTCATAAAAGTCAACAACAAACAAACAAACAATCCAATAAAAAAATGGGAAGAGGATATGAACAGACACTTCTCCCAGGAAGAAATACAAATGGCCAACAGATATATGAAAAGATGCTCTTCTTCTTTAACTATTAGAGAAATGCAAATCAAAACGGCAATGAGATACCACCTCACACCTGTTCGATTAGCTGTTATTAGCAAGACAGGTAATAGCAAATGTTGGAGAGGCTGTGGAGAAAAAGGAACCCTCATACACTGTTGGTAGATTCCCCCTTTTTTAACATTAAAGTTTTACATAGATACAGATTTGCTCAGTGTGTTTTTGCTGTCTATGAACATTTAAAATTATTTTTCCTAAATCTGCTATATATTTTTGTGAAATTTCATATATATCAAAGGGTGTATTAGGTTGTTTGTTAATATATAGTAGAATTACTTGAGTTAGCTTTGTTCTGTTTTTAGTGAAGATATGTAAATGTACTCTCCCTTCATTTCCTAAACCTGAAAGTAGTAAATAATTATAATAAAATAATAATAACATTCTTTACATCAAAGTACTAAAGAGGAGTAAATGAGCTATAACCTATAACATATTTAGAACAGTTTCTGGCATATAGCAAGCACTCAGTAAAATTAGATACCATTAATTATTTTTTATCATATTTTATATTAAGTAAATGTTATTCATCTCCAGAAAAAACTTCTATGATTTTGTTTTGTCCTTGTTCCTCACTTTCTACCATTTAAAAGTATATGCTATAGATATGATATAATATCTAATTGAAAATAAACAAGTATGCATTAAAGATTATTTAACATTTCCTCCTGTTATTGTTTGTTTCTTAGTGTATTTGTTTTCAAGTGACTAAGTTTCATAAATCTTTATAAGTTCAGAGGAAAATTTCTCAGAGGAAAGGAATTGATAAACTTCTGGCGGACATCCTGTTGGTGTTTTACTCAGTTTTATTTTCTTGCTTCCTTTAAACACTCAATTTTCTTCAACTAAGTTTATTCTCTGATGGTGATTTAAATGAATATCCTCTGACAGATGTATTTAAGAATTTTTTGTAACAAACATTTAACTTCATTAATTACATGTTTCTTTAAGAAATTTGGTTTCAGAAGATGATAAAAACTTTCCAGTCCTTGGCCTGACCTGTGGTGGTGCAGTGGGATAAAGTCTGACCTGGAAGTGCTGAGGTCGCCGGTTCAAAACCCTAGGCTTGCCTGGTCAAGGCACATATGGGAGTTGGTGCTTCCAGCTCCTCCCCCCTTCTCTCTCTCTCTCTCTCTCTCCCTCTCCTCTCTAAAAAAAATGAAAATAAAATTAAAAGTATATTAAGAAAAAAAAAAACACTTTCCAGTCCTGGGTGGCATAGTGTCTTTATCATACCAAACATTTATACAATAACAAACTGTTAATCTATTGAGTATATTTCATTTGATCAGTGAAGTATTACTTCTAATTTATATTCCCTTAAATACCGCATGTACTGTCTATGTCTCTACAATTTCAATTACTCTCAATTGGTTTTTTAAACCAGGATCACTTCACTCATTTATACAACTTGCTTTGTAAACACCTAAGATTGCAATTCTTAAGATGGTATAATGTTTGTGTAAGTGAACAACAGTGTGAACATCAGGATTAAATAGAGTTCATTAAGATATATCTAAACTTGCCAACTGGGACACTCATTGATCAATGCATTCATCAAAAGTTATTGAGTACCTATTATATGCCAGAATTTTAGATAAGTGCTAAGAATAGAACAGTAAACAAAATAGATACAGACATTGGCCATAATGGAGCTTATAGTGTAGTGGAAGAAACAGATAATTAACAAGTTATATAAATGAAAATTTGAAATAGTAATTTATTATTCTGGAAGAAAATAGAAAGTACAAAGGAGAAAGTCAAAACAGAGATAGAAAATGAAAAGTGATAGGGATATAGAGAGAAGATGATGGAAGAGAGAGAAGAAAAATGGGAAGTTATAAAAATGGAGTCTTCAGTTGGAGACCAAAAAGTCCTCTGATTATGGAGACACATTTTTTATCAAAGAACACCTTAGTGATTTGAGTCCATGTAGATATTTAAATGTTAAAGTGATACAATTCTCTATTTACAAAGAAAAAGAAATCATTCCACAATTTGGTTAATGGTCTCAACTATCAGTTTCTTATTATATTTCAAAGTAAAATATTTTTTTCTGAGGATAAAATGACTTTAAACATGACTATCATGTAAACATGTGAAGAAACTAAGAGGCTTAAATCAAATGTGGATAATACAACTTTTGGATAAAGAATCAGAGCATAGAGAAGTTTTATTTTCCATCCTCTTTTCAGTGGGCTGTGGGCAGGGTCAAAATGTTCACTCTTTATGGTTTCCTTGGCATGTATACACAAAGATGAACAGGACATTCTCTCTAGTTCTGGACCTCTGAGTGATAAAACTTTGATTGTTTCTAATTTAAAACCTGTATTCCTGAACAAAAACTAATTTATTCATGATTTCTACTATACTGATGACTAAAAATATCTCATAAATTTTGTGAACATAAAAAATAATGTGAAAGCCTGATCAGGCAGTGGTGCAGTGGATAGAGCATCAAACTGGGATGTGAAAGAACCAGGTTCAAAACCCCGAGGTTGTCAGATTGAATATGGGCTCATCTGAATTGAACAAGTCTCATCAGTTTGAGTCCAAGGTCGCTAGCTTGAGCAAGGGGTCACTTGGTCTGCTGTAGCCTCCCAATCAAGACACATATGAGAAAGCAATCAATGAACAACTAAGGTGTCTCAACAAAAAATTGATGCTTACCACCTCTCTCTCTTTTTTGTCTGTCTGTCCCTAACTGTTCTTCTCTCTGTCTCTCTCTGTGTCAGTCACACACACACAAAAGAAATAATGTGAAAAAGATACTTTTTTCCACCATGAAAATAATAATACAAAATGGCTTACTAGACTATTTTAAAGATATTTTCTTGTAAATAATTTTATTTTTAAATTTGGCTACCAACATTTCTGACACCACTGCAGTCATTCCTGTTCTGAAATTTTTTTTTGTATTTTTCTGAAGCTGGAAATGGGGAGGCAGTCAGACAGACTCCCACATGCGCCTGACCGGGATCCACCCAGCATGCCCACCAGGGAGCATTGCTTTGCCCATCTGGGGTGTTGCTCTGTTGCGACCAGAGCCACTCTAGCACCTGAGGCAGGGGCCATAGAGTCATCCCCCTTCTATAGGAGGCAGATTTTTATTTGTTTTTTGTTTTTTTGTATTTTTCTGAAACTGGAAACGGGGAGAGACAGTCAGACAGACTCCTGCATGCGCCCACCAGGGGGCGATGCTCCGCCCACCAGGGGGCGATGCTCTACCCCTCTGGGGTGTCGCACTGTTGCAACCAGAGCCGCCACCCCAGCACTTGGGGCAGAGGCCAAGGAGCCATCCCCAGCGCCTGGGCCATCCTTACTTTAAAGGAACCTCGGGAAGAGAGAGACAGAGAGGAAGGAGAAGGGGAGGGGTGGAGAAGCAGATGGGCGCCCCTCCTGTGTGCCCTGGCCAGGAATCAAACCCGGGACCTCTGCACGCCAGGCCGACGCTCTACCACTGAGCCAACCGGCCAGGGCATAGGAGGCAGATTTTTATACTGCAGAATCCGCACAGCAGATTCCTCAGTGTGAGGCCTCTTTCAGTCTATTGGGGGTGGCGGTTTCCACCTTTGGAATTTTTCTGCTCTAGGAAAATTTCTAGCATGAAAAAAATTAAGCAACATGCTCTATATTTGAGCGGAATCTGCTGCGGCCTCCCATTGACTTGAATAGGAGAGGAAGAAATGTGTCAGAACTGCATTTCTGCCTTACAGGGGATCTCTCTCCTGTGGAATCCACGGGTCTCCCACTGAAGTAAATGAGATGTGGATTCCACCACAGAAACTGCGGCTTTATAGTGTGAAAGAGCCCTGAAAGATACCATGCTGTGCAGAAACTGCAATCTATCCTATGACATAGTTCACACTGTTCTATTCCTCCACTAGCACCACTCCCTATTTTCCCACATCTCCTCCCCTCTACTAACGAATTCACTTTCATCTATATCTATAAGTCTTAGTTTTATATCCCACCTTATATGTCAAATTATATAGTTCTAAACTTTTTCTGATTTACTTATTTCATTTAGTATAATGTTTTCGAGCTCCATCCATGTTGTCATAAAAGTCATTAATGTCATCCATTTCTCATAGCTGAGTTGTATTTTATTGTATATATGTACCACATTTCTTTATCCAATCCTCCATGGAGGGTCACTTTGGTTGGTTTTATTTCACAGTTTTATGGCTACTGTGAATAATGCTGCCATAAATATGGGGGAGGCATGTGTCTTTACCATTATTTTTGAGTTTTTGGTATAGATACTCAGTAGAGGGATTGCTGGATTATATGGTAATTCTGTTCTTAATATTTTGAATTTTTTTTTATAATGGTTGTGCTAATTTGCGTTTTACCTACCAGCAGAGAATGAGGGCTCTTTTTTTTTTTTCTACAGCCTCTCCAACACTTGTTATTACTGGTCTTGGTGATAATAGCCAATCTAAGAAGTATGAGGTGATATCTCATTGAAGTTTTGATTTGCATGTCTGGAATAACTAGTGAAGATAAGCATCTTTTGATACGTTTGTATGTTCTTTTGGAAGAAGTGTCTGTTCAGGTCCTCTATTTTTTGATTGGATTTTTTGCTAGTTTGTTGCTGAGCTTTGTGAGTTCTTTATATATATTAAATATTAACCTTTTATTGGAGCTGTTGTTTTCAAATATCATCTACCATTTAGTTGGCTGCTTATTTGTTTTGTTGAAAAATTCATTTGTTGTGCAAAAGCTTTTAATTTGGTATAGTGTAATTCATTTATTTTTACCATTAATTCCTTTTCTTTTGAAGTCAAATTTTTAAATTGTTCTCAGCCAAGATCCATGAGCTTAGGCACTATGTTTTCTTCTATGTAATTTATAGTTTCAGATCTTATATTCATTTCTTTAATCAAATTTGAATTCATTTTTGTGCAAGGGGACAAACTATAGTAGTGTTTCATTTTTTTGCATGTGGCTTTCTAATTTTCCCAACATTTATTGAGGAGGCTTTATTTTCTTCCTTGTGTGTTTTTGGCTTCTTTGTCAAAGAAGATTTATTCATATATATGTAGTTTTATTTCTGGGCTCTCGATTCTGTTCTATTGTTCCATAGTTCTGTTTTTCTGCCAATACCATGCTGTTTGGATTATCATAGTTCTATGGTATAATTTAAAGTCTGGTAGTGTGAGACTTCTGGCTTCATTCTTTATCCTCAGGATTACTTTGCTATACAAAATTTTTAATGGTTCCATACAAACCAGGTAATATTTTTGTTCTCTTTCTTTAAAAAAATGACATTGGGATTTTGATGACAATTGCACTAAATTTGTATATTACTTTTGGGTAATATAGCCATTTTAACTATGTTGATTCTTCCAATCCATAGACATGGAATATTTTTCCATTTCATTATTTCTTTTTCAATTTCTTTTAATAATGTTCTGTAGTTTTCAATATATAGGTCCTTCATATCTTTTGTTTAGTTTATTTCTATGTATTTTATTTTTGCTGTTGAAAATGTAAAAATAATTGTTTTTGGAAGTTTCATAATTAGCATATAGAAAAGTAGTAGACTTTTGTATATTGATTTCATATCCTTTGACCTTACTGTATTGGTTTATTGTTTATAATAGTTTTTTGGTGAAGTCCTTTAAGTTTTCTATATACAGGATCATGTCATCTGCAAAAAGTGATGTTCTTACTTTTCCTTTGCTGATATAGATGCCTTTTATTTATTTCTCTTTCCTAATTTCTTTGGCGAAAACATCTAAACCTATGTTACATGTGACTGGAAAGAGTGGCCAGCCTTGTCTGGTTCCTGATTTTAGAGACAAACCCTTAATTTTTTGAACATTTAGTATGATATTACCTAATGGTTTGTCATATATAACCTTTATTATGTTGATGTACTTTTCTTCTATTTTGATTTTATTGAGTGTTTAAACATAAAAGGGATGTTGTTTGTTATCATATTCCTTTTCTGCATCTATTAATAAGAGTACATGATTTCTGTTCTTTGTTTTATTGTTGTGGTGTATTATGTTGATGGATTTCCATATGTTGAACTATCCTTGTGCTCCTGAAATATATGCCATTTTATCCTGTTGTGTTACTTTTTTAATGTATTGTTGTATTTGATTTGTTAGTATTTTGTTTAGGATTTTTCCATATGCATTTATTAGACATATTGGTAGGTAATTTTCTTCTTTTGTGTTGTCTTTGCCAGGTTTTTGCATAAGAGTTATTTGGCCTCAAAAAATGTGTTGGTGAGTACTGGTTTTCTTCCATATTTTGGAAGGCATTGAGAAAGATAGGTACCAAATCTTCTCTGAATATTTGGTAGAATTCACTAGTGTAGCAGTCTGGTACTGGACTTTTGTTTTGGGGGAGGTTTTTGATACTTGTTTTTATTTCTTACATGCTTATAGGTCTATTTAAGTTTTCTCCTTCATGATTCAATCTAGAAAGATTGTATTGATCTAAGAATTTATGCATTTCCTCTAGATGGCTGATTTGGTGGCATATAATATCTCACATTATTCTACAATGATCTCTTTTATATGTGTGATGTCTGTAGTAATTTCTCCTCTTTCATTTCAGATTTTGTTTATATGAGTCCTATTTTTATCCTTGGTGAGTCTAGCCAGTGGTTCATCAATTTTATTGATCTTTTTAGAGAACAAGCTCTTTGTTATATTAATTTTTCTAGAAGTTTTGTTCTCTGTTTCATTTAGTTCCATTATAATTTTTACTGTTTCCTTTTGTCTGCTGACTTTGGGTTGCCTTTGCTCTTCTTTTTCTAGTTTTTTAAGGTATAATATTTGGAAGTTTACTTAGGATCTCTCTTGTTTCTTGATATAAACTTGTAATTGTTGCAGTGACAGTGAACTACACAGAGACCTGATGACATGTTTCAAGGGGTTAAGGGGAGGCAACAACCTCAGTTAGTAGATCAAAGGACTGAAGCAACTTCTCCCACTTTACTTTGATATTTTTAGCCAGTACAAATAATTCAGGGAAGTGAAGAACAGAGGTTTTTAGGGGGTGAAAGAAAGGACAAAGGTTGTGCTGACTTTTAATCTCTGTTCTGAGAACCTAAACATTTTTTATTTATTTATTTTTATTTTATTTTATTTTATTTTTTACAGAGAAAGAGAGAGAGAGTCAGAGAGGGATAGATAGGAACAGACATACAGGAAAAGAGAGAGATGAGAAGCACTGATAATTAGTTTTTTGTTGTGACACCTTAGTTGTTCATTGACTGCTTTCTCATATGTGCCTTGCCTGTGGGGCTACAGCAGACCAAGTAACCCCTTGCTCAAGCCAGCAACCTTGGGTCCAAGTTAGTGAGCTTTGCTCAAACCAGGTGAACCCACACTCAAGCTGGTGTCCTCGAGGTTTGGAACCTGGGTCCGCCGCATTCCAGTCCTATGCTCTATCCACTGTGCTACCACCTGGTCAGTCAAGAACCTAAACATTTTTTATTACTGAATATTATCCTGCTGTATTGCTATTTCCAGTACAGGTCAGAGAGGATCTGGACTCTCCTCTGCTTAGGGTCTTCACCCTTGGGTGCCTCACTGTCTCTAATTGTTATTATAACTGTGCATATTTTCAGAGCATATTCTTACATATCCCCCTTTTTTGTTTTAGTAAAAATTAACAGAGAGTAAGATGGTTATGTGGTTTCAGTAGAAGGTGAAGGGCAAGAATAGAAAAAAAAACAGGTTTTCAGGGGTTACCAGTTTGTCTGGATTTTGTAAAAAATTTTTTGCATGCCTAGTTAGATGTTTCAGAATGTCCAAATTGATATCAGGTGATTCCTAAGTGTTTGGGAGAAGGTTAAGTCTCTTTCTTTTTTTTCGGATTCACTTCTGGAGGTAGATTCACTATCAACTTCTGGATTTTTAAGACTGGGTTGATTTCTAGGGCTGCTGCCAACTCCTGATAAGGCTTCACCTTTGTCACTGGTATTCAAAGTGGACTTGATAATGACAAATTTGAAGCATACCTTACTTCCAAGTTAGTAATTTTATTGGATTCTGCAACTCAGGGCTAACAAATATATCTGGGTACAATGTGAGAGACTTAGGCTCAGCTGGTGTATAATGCCTCTCAGCTTCAGTAAGTTCTGATGAGAAAATGTGAAAAAGATTAAGAGTGAAAAGTGCCTTATACAATTGTTCTTGTGGGGTGAGTCTCTCCTCCTTCTCTCTATTTTTTGTTTGTGTAGTTGGAGGTTAAGAAGGCTATTACCTCTTTTTGCAATTCCTGTAAGTTTGGGAGAATTTATCAAGCTCTTGAGGCCTCTAAGAATATTTTAATATTCCTTTTCATTTTCTTTCCAGGACAATCTTTTTTATAAACTCCTACCTTTTTATTTTTCTTTTCTCACCTTTGTCTATTTTCTCAGTTCCTTTTCTTTTTGTTCCTTTTGCACAAATCTCTTACAACTTGCACAAACCTTCTGTAACTTACAGAAATTTTATTTACCATTCAGAAATAACCAGCTTTCAGAACAATTTACTTTCTTTTCCTTTCAAAAGTACCTTAATACCTTATACTCTTTCTCATTAAAACTATACAAGTTATTTCTAATTAATTAAAATTCTCAACTTCTAAAACCCTAACTTACAGTGAGGGCTAAGTTAGTTATTAGCAATTTTAGTTTGATATTTTTGTGAACATATTTCATAACCTTTAGAAACAGATTCTTTCATTGGTAAGCAAACAGATATATCAGAGATAACAGAAACCATTTGTAAACCTAGGCAAAACAAACATTTTTCCCAAGAACTCCAAAGGACATTAATTAAATTTAAATTAATAGTAACATCAACTGCTTTTCTAAACTACCTGGTTAAAAACTTTACATGACTTTATATTTTACAGTATTATTAATTATTGCAGAGAAAGTAAGACTCTTTTCTTTGGCAGCCTGCCAAGATGAGTGAAAAAATGAAGAAATGGGATGGGTTATAAAGCCTCTTGGATTTTAAAAGTGTCCCCTTTTCTTTCTTTACATTGAGGTCCTGGTATGACCCCTCCCATATTTCTAATCTGCCTTGAGTTTGAAGGCATCCTGGCTGCAAATCAAACATTATTTAAGGAAAAGGGGGTGCATGTCTTTTTTTCTGTAGCTTCTTCCTCTTGGTTAGGTTCAGTAAAATATCTAGGTGGGGGGGGCTGGTCTCAGGTTCAGGCTAGTTGTTGAGAACAGTTTTTAAAAACCCTTTCAGATCCCAAGGTGTCAGTTCATATTCTTTCACAATTGCTTGAACAACTCCCTTGGTAAAAGTGATTTCAGACTTTTAAATCTGAACTTCCTTTCTTTGAATATCAAGGGCATTGTTGTCATATCATGAGCAAGAGGGCAGTTAAATTCCAATCCGACATCTTGCAACTTGACGGAGTCCCCATACCTATAACTTGAAACTCTGATGCTCAGGGAAAAGAAACTTCCCCATGATGAAGAAGAGATGAATGGAAAGATAAATAACCTGTGTGGAAAACAGGCTGTAATCTGGCAAGGTCATTATAGCCTAAGGCTTAGTTTAAGACTAAGCCTTTCCCACTCTTTTAATACTAAGATCTTTTCAACACTAAGCTTTTCCCTATACCCTGTTGCATGATGTAGGGTGGTACACTCTTATGAGGAATCGCATTTATGCCTCAAATGAGTGGCTTGAGTGGCTTTGTATCAGAGACTTCTTTATTTGTATATTGGCTTAAAGGCTTTAGTTGTTTATGCTATATAATAAAACAAAGACTGGGGCTCTCTCTCTCTCTCTCTCTCTCTCTCTCTGATCTTGCCATCAGCATTGAAGAGGCCTCCCAATCCCATCCTCTTTTCTCGGTGAGTCTATTTTCTTAATTCTGCACTGTTCTCCCTCAAGACCCAGAATTACTAGCCGCACCAGTTTGTGGCAAGTGGCACCTGAACAGGGACCTGGGTATAAGAAATTAAACTAAAGGCAGGTGACCGAACTCCCCAAGTGTGCACAATGAGTAAAGAAAGTTTTTGGGGAGAGTATAGTAGGGAGTAATAAATTATGGGACAGTTAGGGTCAAAAGTAAGGGAGTTTTTAGCAGAAATGTTTCCATATTAGAGCAAATTGTTGTCTGAATAGTATCATGGTGAGCTAGAAATGGAAGGATGTAAATATGAGAAGACCTTGGAGTCTGAGAATAACTCAGGAGAAAATGTAGGTATTGTGCCTATGGCTGCCTTAACTGTGGCACCTCTGCCTCCCTCTGCTCTTTTTTACACTTATTGGGTTATTCCAAGGGTCTTTGTCTCAGACCTCTGGAGATTCTCACTCCAACAAGCTTTAGATTAGGCTCGATATATAAGGGATTACATCAGAACATGTGCTGATATTGAGCCTTCATATATGCAAGGTCTGGCTATGGCCTCAGTGCTTCAGGGGAGGACTCCAGGACAATATTTTGATAAATGGCAGAACAAATGAAAAAAGAACAGCCAGGAAAGTACTTCTGCCTGTGGATCTTGTTTCCATTGTGAGATTCTAGGACATTTTGCTAGAAATTGTCCTACTTCCCCCAGATATCAATCTCAGCCTTCCTCTGAGGGGCAACCAGCTTCTAAAGCTCCTGACCTCTGCCCACGCTGTTAGAAAGGGAAACATTGGGTGAATGAATGTAAATCTAAGTACACTGCAGAAAGATAGGTAATTCAGGGAAACAGCCAACAGGGCTCTCCCTGGCCATTGCTCCCAGTAGCGGCAATGTCAGTGTTTCCTCAGCAAATTCTAATTCTATTAGACCAAACATTGCCCAGTTATCCCAAGCAGCGGAGGGAGGCTGTTCCTAGTTCTCTCTGGCTGCTTAGTTTGCTACTCAGTTAGAATTGGGGTGGAGGAGAGGTCTCAGTATAGCCAACTTGACTGCCAATTATGCAATTATAGAATTTCAGAATGGATAGGAGACTCACATATTAGGAAAGTTGCAGCTTTCATTGTTATTGTCTGATTTTCTTTAATGTTTTAGCAACATTTGTTTGAATTATTGTTTCTTTCATATTCTTTGTCTGGAAATTTAGGCAGGGGACCTCTGGTAGATCTGACTATAAAATTTCCCAAGCAGCTGCAGAGAGGACATTTCCTTGGGGAGATTTTTTTCCATCCTCCTATGCCTCTGTCAGAAAATGCCCTATGATCAGGCAGGCATCTTTCTAGTCTTATTGTGCTCTGAAATCCCAGGTTTTTCTCTAGTTTATCTGATTCTTATTTCTGTTTAGACTTTGTTTAATGTTGTCTAAAATGTGTTTGTTTTTAAGACCTGAATTAAATTATTACATGCAAAAATTAGAAATGCCAGCTCTAATATTGAGAGGAAAAAAAAGATTTAATCCCTACATTTAAAAAAATTTTTTTTCTTTTTTATTTATTTTTTACAGAGTCAGAGAGAGGGATAGGCAGGGAAAGACAGGAATGGAGAGAGATGAGAAGCATCAATCATTAGTTTTTCATTGGCATTGCAACACCTTTGTTGTTCATTGATTGCTTTCTCATATGTGCCTTGACCACGGGCCTTCAGCAGACCAAGTAACCCCTTGCTGGAGCCAGCGATCTTGGGTTCAAGCCGGTGGGCTTTTGCTCAAACCAGATGAGCCCGCACTCAAGCTGGTGACCTCGGGGTCTCGAACCTGGGTCCTCCGCATCTCAGTCTGATGCTCTATTCACTGCACCACCGCCTGGTCAGGCAATCCCTACATTTTTTTAAATTAGAACTTATAAGGTGCACTTATTTAAATTTTAATAGAATAGAATGCAAATCCTAAAGACTTGCTAATTTGGCCAGGCTTCTGCCAGCTGCAAACTATGAGGCTTGGGGCAGGGTAGATTTTCCATAACAGAGGTATATATTTTTTTACAATATGAAGATAAAAAAAATCATACTAGACTTTTTCAGCTTTATGTACTTCCTAGATTGCCTGTTAATATTATAGGTTAGAGATATTTTTTTAAAATATGAGAGCATTACTTTTCAGTTCTAATAACTTAGTCAGTGCTCAAATATTTGATTAAGGTCTTCTGCCCACTAAGGGACTAGGGAAAGAACAGTGGGGCATTCTCACTCCCATAGAATTAACACCCTATGCCAGAAGGCATAGATAGGGGTATAAAAATTTAGTATAAGGGCCTTGGTAGCTCCTGCTACCCCAATAATACATGTGTAGACACAATTATTGGAAATCAGAAGATCCTGTTTAGATAGTCCAATGGCCCCTCTTTCAGAAGAAACTTAAGGCAGCTGCTCGATTGGTATAAGAGCAGTTATAGTTTGGGCACATTGAACTTTCTAATAGCCCATGGAATATGCCTATATTTGTCATTAAAAAGAAATCAGAAAACTGGAGGCTATTACAAGATTTGAGAGCAATAAATAAGACTTTGGAAATTATGGATTCTCTCCAGCCAGGACTCACCTCTCCTATTGCTATTCCATGGGATTTTCACCTTATTATTGACTTGAAGGATTACTTTTTTACTATTCCTTTAAGCCCTCATAATTGCAAGTGTTTTGTGTTCAGTGTTCCTTCACTTAATTTGCAGGCTCCCATGGAGCAATACCAGTAGAGACTTTTGCCTCAACATATGGCTAACAGTCCTACCTTGTGCCAAAAATATGTTGCTCAAGCTATCTCTCTGGTATGAAGGCAGCACCCTAAGGCATACATAATCCATTATATATGGATGATATTTTTATTGCTCATCCAGATAAAGACACTGTGCTGACCATTTTGCAACAATTAGAACAATCTTTGAAAGAATCAGGACTTCATGTAGCTCTTGAAAATGTACATCAGTCTTTGCCTTTCTCTTATTTAGGACAAATTATTGAGGGACAACAAATTCGTCCACAAAAATTAGAAATCAAGATAGATCATTTGCAAATTTTAAATGATTTCCAGAAACTATTAGAAGACATTAATTGGCTTAGACTTTTCTTAAAATTAACTACAGGGGAACTAAAAGCACTTATTTTAACATTCATAAAGGTTCTGCTGAACCTATTTCCCATCATTTAGAGTTAACCCTCAAGGATTCCTGCCAGGACAACTTTGGCAAATAAATGTTACTCATATACCTTCATTTGGAAAATTATCTTTTGTCATTGTTACAATGGACACTTATTCTAGATATATAATAGCTTCTGCTAGAACAGGTGAAACTGCTAAGCGTGTTATAGCTCATTGTTTGTATATATTTTCTATTTTAGGACTTCCTAAAGCTAATTAAAACTAACAATGCTCCTGCATATGTAGGAAAAGCATTTACTATATTTTGTCAAACTTTTATAATTAACTTGAGGACAGGTATTTCCTTACAATCCTCAGGGTCAAGGCATTATAAAGTGTGTCCAGCAAATGCTTAAAGGGTAATTATAAAAAATAAAAAAGGGGGTCATATTCTGAAACTCCTGCAAATCTTCTTTATCATGCTTTTTACTTTAAAAATTTTTTGAATGCTGATATACAGGGCCATTTAGCAGCCGAGAGATTCTGAAATCCTACAAGAAAAGCCTTCCCTGAAGTGCAATGGGAGGACTTGCTCACAGTAATCTAGCAAGGGCCAGACCCTGTTCTTTTATTGGGCCAGGGATATGTGTGTGTTTTCCTAGGTCTCTTGAGGCTCCTTGGTGGGTTCCTGAACTTTTGTAAGACACCATGAGCCAGAATGAGAGATTCACTCCACAAGAGCAATTGTATAAGGCTTATTTTACTCCACACTTGTCCTTCTCTCTGTCAAACCTGTTTCTGTAAAAATCTAAAATTGGCAGTGGAAGGCCCTCAAACCCCTCAGTGAAATCTTCTGAGTATGGCTTTTAAGGTCTACAATGACCAAGAGGAAGAGGAAAAAGCAGGCAGAGCCCAAAGAAATCAGGCAAAATATCAGCTCTTGACATAACCCTTTAAAGCTCCAATGTCCCTAAGGGGCTGCATAAGCTTCCATCAGGGCCCTGCTTCAAGAGTGGAGAGGAAGGTCATTGGGCTAAAACCTGCCTGGCTGCTCATCCCCCCTCCAGGGCCATGCCCTTGCTGTGGGAAAAAGGGACACTGGAAGGTAGGTTGCCTCCTCGCTCCTCCAAAGGAAGGTTCAGTCTCTTCCAGCCCTATCCCAGGCACCTCTGACCTAGCCTTGCCCAGCCCACTGGGAATTGCCACTGAAGACTGGAGGTGCCCAGGGGAGTTAGTCCCATCTCATGTCTCTATGGGAGAGCCTAGGGTAACCATCCAAGTAGCAGATAAACCAATCTCAGTTCTTATAGACATGGGGCCACTTACTCTGCCCTACCCAAATATTCAGGTCCTGCTAATTCCTCACAGATCTCTGTTGTGGGTATTGATGGTCTTATTTTTCTCCTCATTTGTGATGGATCCACTGCTCCTTTACACACTCTTTTTCTCCTCCTGTCTCAGTGCCCAAACCCTATTTTAGGCCAAGAATTCAGAGCCTTTCTCGCCTTTCACCTCCCGTTTCAGAATTGGCCTTGTTGCTACTTTTGGCCAGCCAGATTTGCTCATTTATGTTACAAATTTACCTCTACCAACCAGCATAGTAAATCCCAAGCACCTCAGCACCTCCAAGGACACAAAACTCCAGGAAGGGACCCCCTGGTCTCATCCAGGCTAAATAGAACAGTGGTTCCATCTCCACACATGCCTGCAGATGGCCCTTCCAGTTTACCTGAACCATCACCAGAAACCCAGAATTGACATTAAGCTTGAGACAAAAGCTTAATGTGCTAGAAGCAGTGGTCATTGGACTTGAAGGCTAGCTGCAGAGTGTGGTAGTGTGGCAACAATTCCAGTGCCATGCAAACTTTCCCTGGATGTGTTTCCTGGACTCCTGCTCCTTGTGACAGTTCTAAATGGACTGAACTTGAGTCAGGTTCCATTTGCAGGGAATGCAAAATGGTGATGTGTCAGCATGGACTTGGTGAACACATTAAGAACATTCAAAACAGCAAAGACTCTATTACATATCCTGTTTTATTGGCTAAGACTTTGCTTAAAGGCTTTAATCCCTCTAATGTTTTAAGACACTTGTTTCGGTATCTGTTAACATTGGATATGCGAATATTCTGTTTATTCTATATTTTTTCTATCTGCCTCTGTAATAGAATCTAAAAAATCAGATGAGTGGAAATCTCAGCACATGAGCTAAATTTAAAAGAAAAAATTTAAAAAAGGGGGCATACATGAGAAACAGGCTGTAAGCTGGCAAGGTCATAGCCTAAGGCAGGGATCTCAAACTCGTTGCCATGCGGCCCGCCCACCAATTTTGTGCGGCCCGCAGACTAATCAAACTTTGTGGATTAATCTGCGGGCCAGTCTGCGGGCTGCACAAAATTGGTGGGTGGGCCGCATGTGGCCTGCGGGCCGCGAGTTTGAGACCTCTGGCCTAAGGCTTAGTTTAAGACTAAGCCTTCCCACTATTTTAATACTAAGATCTTTTAATACTAAGATCTTTTCAACACTAAGTTGGTAACCTTGCATGTTGTAGGGTGGTACACTTTTATGAGGAATCCCATTTATGCCTCAGATGAGTGGTTTTGTATCAGAGACTTCCTTATTTCTATATCAGCTTAAAGGTTTTAATTATCTATGCCAGTGGTAGTCAACTTGGTCCATACCGCCCACTAGTAGGCATTCCAGCTTTCATGGGGGGTGGTAGCAGAGCAACTAAAATATAAATAAAAAGATAGATTTAACTATAGTAAGTTGTTTTATAAAGATTTATTCTTGTTGCTCAGCAAGAGAAACTGATAACAAAATAAACAGACAGCCAACTAAATGGGAAATGATATTTTCAAACAACAGCTCAGATAAGGGCCTAATATCCAAAATATACAAAGAACTCATAAAACTCAACAACAAACAAACAATCCAATAAAAAATGGGAAGAGGACATGAACAGACAATTCTCCCAGGAAGAAATACAAATGACCAACAGATATATGAAAAGATGCTCATCTTCATTAATTATTAGAGAAATGCAAATCAAAACTGCAATGAGATACCACCTCACACCTGTTAGATTAGCTATTATTAACAAGACAGGTAATAGCAAATGTTGGAGAGGCTGTGGAGAAAAAGGAACCCTCATACACTGTTGGTGGGAATGTAAAGTAGTACAACCATTATGGAAGAAAGTGTGGTGGTTCCTCAAAAAACTGAAAATAGAATTACCTTATGACCCAGCAATCCCTCTACTGGGTATATACCCCCAAAACTCAGAAACATTGATATGTAAAGACACATGCAGCCCCATGTTTATTGCAGCATTGTTCACAGTGGCCAGGACATGGAAACAACCAAAAAGTCCATCAATAGATGACTGGATAAAGAAGATGTGGCACATATACACTACGGAGTACTACTCAGCCATAAGAAATTATGACATCGGATCATTTACAGCAAAATGGTGGGATCTTGATAACATTATACAAAATGAAATAAGTAAATCAGAAAAAACCAGGAACTGCATTATTCCATATGTAGGTGGGACATAATAGTGAAACTAAGAGACATTGATAAGAGTGGGGTGGTTACGGGGGGAGGGGGGAGAGGGAGAGGGAAAGGGGGAGGGGCACAAAGAAAACTAGATAGAAGGTGACAGAGGACAATCTGACTTTGGGTGATGGGTATGCAACATAAGTGAACGACAAGATAACCTGGATTTGTTATCTTTGAATATATGTATCCTGATTTATTGATGTTGCCCCATTATAAATAAAATTATTTTTAAAAAAAGATTTATTCTGCCAAACTTAGCAAAAATTCAACAAAAAGTACTTGGTAAGTAATTATTATCATTGCTTTAACTTGCTGTAACTCTGCTTTATAAATTTTATAAAGTAAAGTTACTTCCCTACTTTATAAATCACCATTACTGTGGAACTGCTGGGCAGTTAGAAAATTTTACTAACAGAGATACAAAAGTGGGCGTTGGATATAAAAAGATTGACTACTCCTGGTCTATGCTATATAATAAAGCAAAGACTGGAGGCTTTCTTTCTCTGATCTTTCCATCAGCATTGAAGAGGCTTCCCAATTTTATCCTCTTCTCCATGAGCCTATTTTTTCAATTACGCACCATTCTCCCTCAGGATCAGAAATTACTAGCCACGCTGGTTTGCGGTAAACCTGGGAAATCACCTTAAAAGTGACTTCACCACAAGCATTCAAGGAATATTTTCCTGCTGCTTGTGGTCCATAGCTAATGGGATGAGCATACATCTATTTCCTTTGCCAAGCTTTGGGAAATCATTTCTTCTGGTTTCTCATTTATGGAACCACTTGTCACTGTGACAGTGAACTACCCAGAGACCAGATGACATTCCTTGAATGGCTGACAGGAGGCAACAGCCCCAGTCAACAGACCAAAGGACTGAAGCCCCATCCCCAGCCTTATTCAGATATTTATTAGTACAAATAACTCAGGGAAGCAGAAAGGAGATGTTTTCAAGTGGTGAAATAAAGGACAAGGGACACACTTACTTTAATCTCCATTCTGAGACTGCTGTTTTGCTCTTTTCAGCATGGGTCAGAGAGGCCTGAGATGTTCAGCCACTCATGGCCTCCATCCTTTGGTGTCTCACTATCTCTAACTGTTATTCTAACTCTGCATATTCTCTGAGCATATTCCTATGTTTAATGCTATAGACTCCCTTCTTATTACTTTTGCTATATCACAGGGATTCTGATATGTCATATTGTCATTTCCACTTGTTTATATATATCTTCTGAACTCTGCTTTTATTTCTTCTTTGACCCAGTCATTTTTTAAAAGTATGTTGTTTAATTTCCACATTTTTGTGAGTTTCTTTACATTTTTTTTTACAGTTGAATTCTAATTCGAAAGCCTTATGATCATAAAATATGCTTGGTATAATTTCAATTTTCCTGAATCTGTTAATGTTAGTTTCATGGCCTAACATATGGTTTATCTTTGAGAATGTTTTATGCACACTGGAGTAACATGTAAAATCTGACATTTTGGAATAAAATGTTCTATAAGTGTCCTTTATCTCTATTTGGTCCAGAGTGTCATTTAAGGCTGATATTTCTTTATTGATTTTCTGTTTGGATGATGTATCTAAAGCTGTTAACTGTGTGGTGAAATCTCCAAATATGGTTGTGTTTTTGTCTGCTTCTATTTTTAGATCAGTTAGTAGATATCTTATATATTTTGGTGCTCCTGAGTCAGGTGCATATATATTAAGAAGTGTTATGTCTTCTTAATACAATGTCCACATTATCATTATGAAAAATCCATCTTTGTCTCTGGTTTCATTTGTTTTCTTAAAGTCAGCTATCAGATATAAGTATGGCTACACCTGCTTTCTTTGGATATTATTTGCTTGGAGAATTGTTTTTCAACATTTCACTTTGAATCTACTTTTGTACATGCAGTTAAATGAATCTCTTGAAGGCAGCATATGGTTGGGTTTTGTTTTTTGATCCAATCTGCTATTCTGTTCCTATCTATTGGTGAGTTCAGTCCATTTACATTTAGGGTAATTATTGACACCTAATGATTTCTTAGAACCATTTTAAGTTTTGCTTCCTGGTATCTCTGTGTGTTGTTTGTTTCTATTCTTTTTTGTTTTTATCAGTTGGTTTTTTTTTTTTTTGGTGGTATTTTATACTTCTGTTCTGTTTCTTCTTTCTTAAGTTATATGTTTTAGTACTGGCTTTTTTTGTGGTTGGTTACCATTATGTTAAGTAAAAAATGTTCATATACACAAAAGTCTTTTGTCTTATGAATACTTCTGCACTCCATCCTCCTTTGCTATTGTAGATCTTTATCCTGTACCCTCTTATGTTAGTGTTCTCACAGATTATCCTTATTTTTCTATGACTCTCTTGGAATTTTTACTTAAAGTATTGATTTGTTTTCTTCTCTATGTCTGGTTGAATAACTCCCCTTGAATATTTCCTGCAGTAAAGGTTTTCTAGTAATAAACTGTCGCAGCCTCTGTATGTCTGTAAATGTTTTTATTTCTCTTTCATATTTGAAGAATAACTTGGATGCATATTTTATTCTTGGCTGGGAATCCCTCTCTTTCAATATTTTGAATGTTTGAGTCCACTCACTTTCTTCTGAGAAGTCTGATGACAACCTAACAGGCTTTGCTTTATATGTTATGCTATTCTTTTCCCTAGCTACCTTGGGGATTCTTTCTCTGTCATTGATTTTTGATAATTTTGTTATGATGTGCCTTGTAGTAGGTGTGTTTGGGTTGTGGTAACTTGGTGTTATGTTTGCTTCTTGGATTTGAGGCTCTCTTTCCATAGGCTTGAAAAATTCTCATCAAGTATTTGTTTGAATAGGCTCTCCGTTAGCTTATCCCTCCCTTTGTCTTCTAATACAGTAGTCCCCAACCCCCGGGCTGCGGACCAGTACCAGTCCATGGGCTATTTGGTACTGGTCTGCAAAGAAAGAATAAATAACATACATTATTTTCGTTTTATTTATATTTAAGTCTGAATGATGTTTTATTTTTTAAAAATGACCAGATTTCCTCTGTTACATCTGTCTAAGACTCACTCCTGATGCTTGTCTTGGTCACGTGATACATTTATCTGTGCCACCCTAAAGGCCAGTCCGTGACATTAAACTGGTCCGTGGCCCAAAAAGGGTTGGGGACCACTGTTCTAATATACCCATTATTATTATATTATTTCTGATGGTGTCAGACAATTATTTTAGAGCTCTCTCAGTTTTTGTAATTTGCTGTTCTTTTTCTTCTCTCTCTGTAGCATATTTTTACCTGTCTTTAATGTTACTATTTTTTTCCTCTATCTGGTTTGTTCTATTAACTAAACTTGCTGCCTCAGTCTTCAAGTCATGTACTGAGTTCTTCATTTCTATTTTTAAAATTTCAATCTCTTTGGTGAGGTATTTGTTTTGTTCATTAATTGTTTTCTGAGCTCATAACATTGGTGTCTTCTCACATCTCATTGAGCATTTTCAGAAATTTGATTTTAAATTCTCTCTTAATTTCTGAAGGTATCCTTGTGATAGATAATTTTTTGTGAAGATTTTTATTTTCTTTATAAACTTCATCTCTGTGTTGTGTAGCCATAGCATTCTATTTCTTTTTCTTTGATAGCATTAGAGAGTAGTTTTCTTAAGAACCTTAAAAAAAACAGTTTTACTTCTTTTGGTGCATGGATCATTCAACTGTTCTTGCAAGCCCAGCTGGGGTTCCTTTGTGGCATTATAGTTTATTTAACTTATTGAAATTTCAGTGGGACAGATCAGAAATATCCCTCATGCCATCCTTACTCTTACTTCATCTTAGGTTATGTTTCCAATGCAGGATCTCCTTTAAATAAAAATGAGCGAGATGACGTCAGAGTAATGGCGGGGTAGGAAGCGATACCGATAAATCTCCTTCAAAACTCAACAAGATCTTCAACCAGAAACAGAAAAACCTATACTTGGAGCCTCCAGATGCTTCGCAATACACCCAAAGGTATGGTTGAGTGAAAAATTGGCTAAATATATAACCAAACCCCAAAGGAAATAGGGAGTAAGAAATGCTCCGCCTTCCTCACTAACCTAAACCGGGCGGCTTTCTCTGGTAACTGTGAATATAGAAACTGAGGCGGGCAAAAGGGGTTAATAGATCCAGGCCGTGGCACAAACGGCCAAACCAGGCTGTGGCACGGAGATCCAAGCCGAGGAAAATCTGATCCTGTGGCAACCCGGGCAATACAAGCTGACACTTGTGCCAAACCCAAACAAAGAAAGACAAGTGGAGCGGCCATTTTACCCGGTCTCCTGGTCAGCGTGCGTGCAGTTAGTGGGCGAGAGATTTCTTCCTAAGCCCCAGGAGTGGGTGCCCGTGTTGCCCCACGGAGAGGCAGGCTCAGAGGCCTTACTGTGGGCCGAGGGCAGAGTCTCTGGGCAGCCCCAGGGCCCTGGGAAAGCCACACACGGGAGGGAGTGAGAACTAATTCCAATGGTGGAGATTTTCCGTGTGGGCAGGGGTTTCACTCAGAGGGAAACGCGGCCGGCCTCATGTCCTGGTCTGTGCGAGCAGATAGTGAATGAGAGTTTCCTCCAAGTGCCTCGGCAGTGCGCGCCCGTGTTATTACACAGAGGGGCAGACTCAGGGGCCTTTGTGTGGGCCAAAGCGGAATCTCAGGCTGCCCCAGCGCCTTGCAAAAGCCGCGCATGGGGACGGAGCGAGACTCAATTCCAACGCTGCAACTTTTCCCTGCGGTTGAGGGTTTCACTCAGAGCATGAGACTGCTGGCCAGATATCCTGGTCGCAGACAGTGAGTGAGAGTTTCCTCCAAGTGCCCCAGAAGTGGGAGCCCGCCTGTGTTACTGGACAGAGTGGCAGAGCCAGAGGTCTTTGAGTGGGTGGAAAGCCCGCCTAATTATGCTAGCAGCTCCGAATGACTGAGCCTTACCCAGAGCCCTGTGCTGAGTGGAAATAGAGTGGGAAGTTGCCAGCTCTTTGAGCCTCTTACTATCCAGGCAGAGGCAGCAGCAACCCCATAGCTGGATTATCAGGCTACTAATTGAGGAAGGAAAGACTAGGAAAAAGGCTCCAGGAACATGGACTCTCTCACTGTCGGAGCCTATAAATGCTAATGAGCCTTGACTGCCAATGAGACTAAAGCACAATACAAGACATTGCCATAGAGACTTATCAACTGCAAACCTCTACCTGAGCGTGCCAAAGGGGCAGAACCCGGGGTACAGAGTCACCGACCAGGAAGAGGGAGAGAAAAGAAAAAGCAAGAAGATAACCTCTCAAAATCAAGAATAATCTGCAGACTTTATAACCTATCCCATTTTATTATATTTGTTCATTTGTTTCTCTTATCTTCATTCTTGATACTTTTTTCCTCCTCAATTTGGCCGATTAACTCTCTGCCAGTCTTACTCTCTCCTCTCCTTAAACTACACTACCCATAAGTGTTACATCTCCCATTATCTTTTCTCTTCTCTTCCTTTCTCTCTATGAGGGTTGCACTCCAAAACCCTTAACTCTCTCTCTCTCTCTCCTTTCTTTTTTCTTCTTTTAGTGGTTCCCTCTTTTTTTTCTCTCTCTCTCTTTCTTTTCTCCCTCTATATTAGTTTCTTCCTTTCTCCTTTACATCTCCTCTCATTCAAACCTCAATAACAAACAAATTATCTTATCTGGGACTCAAACTTATGTTTGTGGCATTTTGGGGGCTTTTACTTCACCTTTTTAACTCACTAGCAGTGCTCCCATCCTGGGCTCTCCATATTATCTACTTCTTGTTCCACTAAATACAGTAGTAATTTTTTAATTTGTCCCCCCATTTTTCCGTTTTCCTCTTATTCCTCTCATCATAACTCTTAGAAAACCAACACCTAAAAGCAAATCATTTTATTCTTGACCCAAATTTTTTCCTTATTTGCATTTTGTGGGTCCATACGCTCTTTTTTTTCTTTTTTTCTTCTTTTTCTTTTTTTTTTGCCCCTTTATTACTTTTCCCCAATTCAGGACCTCCATCACAGGCATTGTTTGTTATAATTCACAGTTCACCACAAGATTGTCTCAAGAAAGAGGGGAGAGGAGAGGAGAGGAAAAAAGGAGAGGGGGAATAATTTCCTTTTTTAAAATTTTTTATTTTATTTTATTTTTCTTTATTTCATTATTATTTTTTTTAAAAAAACAACTCTTTTCGATTTTTTATTTTTTATCATTATTTTTATTTTTTTAACTTTTTATTCTTTATTAAATCTCATTAATACTATCAACAAAACCACCCTCAAATGCCATTAAGGAACAGAAAATCGAATATCATGGATACAAAAGAAAGAGAGGTAACACAGCTAGATGAGGAAAAATCTATGGAGAAAAAATTTAATATATTGGAAACCTTGGAGCTAAATGACAGAGAATTCAAGATAGAAATCCTAAAAATCCTCCAAGATATACAAGAAAACATAGAAAGGCAATTTAGGGAGCTCAGAAAACTACTCAATGAACACAAAGAATATATGTCCAAGGAAATTGAAACTATAAAAACAAATCAAACAGAGATGAAAAACTCAATTCACGAGCTGTAAAACGAAGTCACAAGCTTAGCTAATAGAACAGGTAAGATAGAAGAGAGGATTAGTGAAATAGAAGACAAGCAACTTGAGGCACAACAGAGAGAAGAAGAAAGAGACTCAAAAATTTAAAAAAATGAGATAGCCCTACAAGAATTATCCGACTCCATCAAAAAGAATAACATAAGCATAATAGGTATATCAGAGGGAGAAGAGAGAGAAAATGGAATGGAGAACATACTCAAACAAATAATAGATGAGAACTTCCCAAGCCTGTGGAAAGAACTAAAGCCTCAAGTTCAAGAAGCAAACAGAACTCCGAGTTTTCTTAACCCCAACAAACCTACTCCAAGGCATATAATAATGAAATTGACACAAACCAACAGCAAAGAAAAAATTCTCAAGGCAGTCAGGGAAAAGAAGAATACAACATATAAAGGAAGGCCCATTAGATTATCATCAGATTTCTCAGCAGAAACTCTCCAAGCTAGAAGAGAGTGGACCCCAATATTTAAAGTCCTGAAAGAGAAGAACTTTCAGCCACGAATACTATACCCATCAAAGCTATCCTTCAAATATGAAGGAGAAATAAAAACATTGACAGATACAGAAAAGATGAAGGAATTTATCATCAGAAAACCCCCACTCCAGGAATTACTAAAGGGGGTTCTCCGATCAGATATAAAGAACAAAAAAAAAAAACAGAGCCACAAGTAAAAGCTCCAATAAGGACACAATAAAACCAAATTTAAACTTTGACAACAACAAAAAGAAAGAGGGGGAGAAGATGGAGATTAACAGTAGCAAAGGACGATGGAGTGCAAAAGTACTCACAAAATAATTCACAACAATGAACAGGGTAGGGACCCTTTTCATTACTCAAAGGTAACCACCATTGAAAAAACCACCACAGAAGCACATGGGATAAAAAAGATAGCAACAGAGGAAAGATGTATGGAATACAACCAAATAAAAACAAAAGATAGAAAAACAAAAGAGAAGGATCAAACAAGACACAAAACTAACAGAAAGCAAGATATAAAATGGCAATAGGGAACTCACAAGTATCAATAATTACACTAAATGTAAACGGATTAAACTCACCAATAAAAAGGCACAGAGTAGCAGAATGGATTAAAAAAGAAAATCCAACTGTATGCTGCCTACAGGAAACTCATCTAAGTAACAAGGATAAAAACAAATGCAAAGTGAAAGGCTGGAAAACAATACTCCAAGCAAATAACATCCACAAAAAGCAGGTGTAGCAATACTCATATCGGATAATGCTGACTACAAGACAGCAAAAGTACTCAGAGACAAAAATGGTCATTTCATAATGGCTCAGGGGACACTGAATCAAGAAGACATAACAATTCTTAATATATATGCACCAAACCAAGGAGCACCAAAATATATAAGACAGCTACTTATTGATCTTAAAACAAAAACTGACAAAAACACAATCATACTTGGAGACCTCAATACACCGCTGACAGCTCTAGATCGGTCATCCAAACAGAGAATCAATAAAGACATAGTGGCCTTAAACAAAACACTAGAGCACCTGGATATTATAAACATCTACAAGACATTTAATCCCAAAGTGACAGAGTTTACATTTTTCTCCAGTGTACATGGATGATTCTCAAGGATTGACCATATGTTGGGCCACAAAAACATCAGCAAATTCAGAAAAATCGAAGGTGTACCAAGCATATTTTCTGATCATAAAGCCTTGAAACTAGAATTCAACTGCAAAAAAGAAAAAAAAACACAAAAATGTGGAAACTAAACAACATACTTTTAAAAAATGAATCGGTCAAAGAAGAAATAAGTGCAGAGATCAAAAGATATATACAGACTAATGAAAATGACAATACGACATATCAGAATCTATGGGATGCAGCAAAAGCAGTGATAATAGGGAAGTTCATATCACTTCAGGCATATATGAACAAACAAGAAAGAGCCCTAGAGAACCACTTAACTTCCCACCTTAAGGAACTAGAAAAAGAAGAACAAAGACAACCCAAAGCCGAAGAAAGGAGATAATAAAAATCAGAGCAGAAATAAATGAATTAGAGAACAGAAAATCTATAGAAAAAATTAATAGAACAAGGAGCTCGTTCTTTGAAAAGATCAACAAAATTGACAAACCCTTGGCAAGACTTACCAAGGAAAAAAGAGAAAGAACTCATATAAACAAAATCCAAAATGAAAGAGGAGAAATCACCACGGACACCGTAGATATACAAAGAATTATTGTAGAATACTATGAAAAACTTTATGCCACTAAATTCAACAACCTAGAAGAAATGGATAAATTTCTAGAACAATACAACCTTCTTAGACTGAGTCAAGAAGAAGCAGAAAGCCTAAACAGACCTATCAGTAGAGAAGAAATAGAAAAAACCATTAAAAACCTCCCCAAAAATAAAAGTCCAGGCCCTGACGGCTATACCAGCGAATTTTATCAAACATTCAAAGAAGACTTGGTTCCTATTCTACTCAAAGTCTTCCAATAAATTGAAGAAGAAGCAATACTTCCAAACACATTTTATAAGGCCAACATAACCCTCATACCAAAACCAGGCAAGGATGGCACAAAAAAAGAAAACTACAGACCAATATCTCTAATGAATACAGATGCTAAAATACTAAACAAAATACTAGCAAATCAAATACAACAACATATTAAAAAAATAATACATCATGATCAAGTGGGATTCATCCCAGAATCTCAAGGATGGTTCAACATACATAAAACGGTTAACGTAATACACCATATCAACAAAACAAAGAACAAGAACCACATGATCTTATCAGTAGACGCAGAAAAGGCTTTCGATAAAATATAACTCAATTTTATGTTTAAGACTCTCAACAAAATGGGTATAGAAGGAAAATATTTCAACATGATAAAGGCCATATATGATAAACCATCAGCTAACATCATATTAAATGGCACTAAACTGAAGGCTTTCCCCCTTAAATCAGGAACAAGACAGGGTTGTCCACTCTCTCCACTCTTATTTAATGTGGTACTAGATGTTCTAGCCAGAGCAATTAGACAAGACAAAGAAATAAAAGGCATCCATATCGGAAAAGAAGAAGTAAAGGTATTACTTTTTGCAGATGATATGATCCTATACATCAAAAACCCCAAAGAATCCACAAAAAGACTACTAGAAACAATAAGCCAATACAGTAAGGTCGCAGGATACAAAATTAACATACAGAAGTCAATAGCCTTTCTATATGCCAACAATGAAACAACTGAGAAGGAACTCAAAAGAATAATCCCCTTCACGATTGCAACAAAAAAAATAAAATACTTAGGAATAAACATAACAAAGAATGTAAAGGACTTATATAATGAAAACTATAAACCATTGTTAAGGGAAATCGAAAAAGATATAATGAGATGGAAGAATATACCTTGTTCTTGGCTAGGAAGAATAAATATAATCAAGATGGCTATATTACCCAAAGCAATATAAAAATTTAATGCAATTCCCATCAAACTTCCAATGATGTTTTTTAAAGAAATAGAGCAAAATATCATCAGATTTATATGAAAATATAAAAAACCCCGAATAGCCAAAGCAATCCTAAACAAAAAGAATGAAGCTGGGGGGATTACAATACCTGACTTCAAACTATATTATAGGGCCACGACAATCAAAACAGCATGGTATTGGCAGAAAAATAGACACTCAGACCAATGGAACAGAATAGAAAGTCTAGAAATAAAACCACATATATATAGTCAAATAATTTTGGATAAAGGTGCCAAGAACATACAATGGAGAAAAGAAAGCCTCTTCAATAAATGGTGCTGGGAAAACTAGAAAGCCACATGCAAAAGAATGAAACTGGATTACAGTCTCTCCCCCTGTACAAAAATTAACTCAAAATGGATCAAAGATCTAAACATAAGACCTGAAACAATTAAGTACATAGAAGAAGACATAGGTACTCAACTCATGGACCTGGGTTTTAAAGAGCATTTTATGAATTTGACTCCAATGGCAAGAGAAGTGAAGGCAAAAATTAATGAATGGGACTACATCAGACTAAGAAGTTTTTGCTCAGCAAGAGAAACTGATAACAAAATAAAGAGAAAGCCAACTAAATGGGGAATGATATTTTCAAACAACAGCTCAGATAAGGGCCTAATATCCAAAATATACAAAGAACTCATAAAACTCAACAACAAACAAACAAACAATTCAATAAAAAAAATGGGAAGAGGATATGAATAGACACTTCTCCCAGGAAGAAATACAAATGGCCAACAGATATATGAAAAGATGCTCATCTTCTTTAGCTATTAGAGAAATGCAAATCAAAACGGCAATGAGATAGCTAGCACCTCACACCTGTTTGATTAGCTCTTATTAGCAAAACAGGTAATAGCAAATGTTGGAGAGGCAGTGGAGAAAAAGGAACCCTCATACACTGTTGGTGGGAATGTAAAGTAGTACAACTATTATGGAAGAAAGTATGGTGGTTCCTCAAAAAACTGAAAATAGAACTACCTTATGACCCAGCAATCCCTCTACTGGGTATATACCCCAAAAACTCAGAAACATTGATACGTAAAGACACATGCAGCCCCATGTTTATTGCAGCATTGTTCAGAGTGGCCAGGACATGGAAACAACCAAAAAGCTCATCAATAGATGACTGGATAAAGAAGATGTGGCACATATACACTATGGAATACTACTCAGCCATAAGAAATGATGACATTGGAACATTTACAGCAAAATGGTGGGATCTTGATAACATGATACGAAGCGAAATAATTAAATCAGAAAAAACCAGGAACTGTATTATTCCATACATAGGTGGGTCGTAATAGTGAAACTAAGAGACATTGATAAGAGTGTGGTGGTTACGGGGGGGAGGCGGGAATGGGAGAGGGAAAGGGGGTGGGGAGGGGCACAAAGAGAACAAGATAGAAGGTGACAGAAGACAATCTGACTTTGGGTGGTGGGTATGCAACATAATTGAATGACAACATAACCTGGACTTGTTATCTTTGAATATATGTATCCTGATTTATTGATGTCACCCCATTAAAAAATAAAGTTATTAAAAAAAAGAGCTAAAAAGTTCTCATATGACCCAAATAAATTTATAACAGGATTCCAAAAGGTTTATTTAATATTTTACCTGTCTTGAAAAGATATTACCTTCCTCTTTAATAAAATTATTTCTCGTGGGGAACACCAAATTACAGCCAGAACAGTTTTAAAATTTACCAACAGTTTATATATCACCAGTCAATAATATCCACAGGATAATGTCATTATGCTTCAACATGATCCAAAGTGGGTTTACAACTCCCCAGCTGACATCTGGGGGAAAGATCAAATCTTAAATTGCATACTCATATGCAGGGGGTAGCAAGGCTAAGCTAGTGAACTTTAAAAAATTACCCACCATTGACCAAGGGACAAATGAGAATCCTGACACCTTTGTAGAAAGGTTGTGGGAGGCCCTGTTGAAATATACAAATCCTGACTCCAATTCACATGAAAAGGTTCTGATCTCGAAGTATCAGTTTTTAACACTAGCAGCTCCTGACATTAGAAGGAAAGTCCAAAAATTAAGAATGGGCCAGACACCCCTTTCCTTCCAAGGATGTCACCTAAAAGTTGCCACCTCAGTGTTTTATGATCAAGACAAAAAGGAGAATTAAAGAACACTGGACAAGGAAAACCAAAATGAGAATTGGCAAGCACAGCTCATAGCTGCTTTACAAGGCCACCTGCCACCAAGGATCCCATAGCAGACTCATCCTGGAAACTGCCACTTCTGTGGGAAGCCTGACCATTGGTCAAGATAATGTTTAGGCAGGGGAAAGCTTCCCCATAAGCCCTGAACCCTCTGCATGAAATTTGACCATTGGAAGCTAGACTGCTTTGAGGACTGGAGGGTTTCTGGGTCAGAATCCCACTCTGTGTTGGCTTTGATCTTAGAGGGCCCTATGCTCTGGCCAGCTCCCAAATCAGCTATCTATCATCATTGAAGGGACAGATCCAAGGGAAACCTTGGATGTGGCAGACAGGACTATATGTTTTCTTTTGGATACAGGATGCACCTATTGTGTGCTAACTTCCTATTCTGGACAGCTCTCTTTCAGGATTAGCCAGGTGATGGAAATGAACAGAGTGCCTTCTCAAAAAAAATTTACTCCACTTCTCTGTTGTCTCTGGGGCCAGATTATAATCTCACATCAGTTCCTAGCAATGGCAAAATGTCCCACTCCCCTTCTTGGAAGAGATATTTTAACCTAATTAGGAACTCAGATAACTTTCTCCTTGGTTCTGAAATTAACATCTCCCCTATTAGCTTTGTGCCTTGATGAGGATCCTAACACCTTCAAAAGATGATATAGACCTTAAAGTAGACAGCCAGATTTGGGTATCTGGGATACCATGGCAAGTGTAAACAGCACATCCTATAATTATTAAACTTAAAGACCTCACCAGTTTTCCTAACCACAGACAATACTCCATTAAACCAGAAGCAAGAGAGGGACTACATCCCTTAATCTCAAAATTACTTAAACATTGGTTATTAACTCCCTGCAATTTACCTTGTAACATACCAATCTTGTTAATCAAAAAGAAAAATGGGGAATATAGATTAGTCAAGACTTACAGGCCATAAACAAGGCTGTAATACTCATTCATCCCATGGTCCCCAACCTATATACAATTCTCAGAGAAATTCCCCCAGACACATAATGGTTTTCAGTCTTGGACCTTAAGGATGCTTTCTTTTGTATCCTTTTACACCCAGTTTGCCAGTTTTTATTTTCTTTTGAATGGACAAATTAACAAGGAATAAAACAACTTATCTGGACTGTACTGCCCCAGGGCTTTCAAGACAGTTTCAACCTGTTTGGGCAAATATTAGCAATGGACTTAAAAGACCTATCTCTTCAAGGTAGTGGTCATGCCACTCAATATATTGATTTAATCATCTGTTTCCCCACCAAAGACCAAGGCTTCCAGCATATTACTAAGACTCTAAATTTTCTTCCTGAATGGAGTCACTGGGTAACTAGAGAAAAGGCAAAAATATTACAGCAATGAGCAAATTATTTGGTACTCATTCTCAGCCCCAGAGAACAAAGGTTATCCTCAGAAAAAGTGTAGGTCATACAACAGATCCTGGTTCCCACTACCCAGAAGCAGCTCTGAACTTTCTTCGAATTGATGGGACAATGTACACTGTGGATTCTAAGATAAGGAAAAATAGCAAAACCCTGATACCCAGCTCTCATATCTGAGTCTGAACAAAACCCTCCCCCTTGGAACAGGGAAGAAAAACAGGCATTCACTTGAATAAATAAAGCTCTAATGGAGGTATCTGCTCATGGGTTGCCAACCCCCCCAAAAAACTTTCTGACTTTATGTAATTAAACAAAACAAAGGTTAGCCTTAGACATTTTAACTCAAACTCTATAATTCTCTCCACAATGTATTGGATACCCTTCTATAAACCTAGAACCAGTAGCACAGGCATGGCCCCATTGCCTTAAGGTAGGGGCAGCTGCAACCCTGCTGGCTGAGGAAGCATCCAAGATTACTCTTAGACAATAAATCATCTAATAAGCTAACTCCTGGAGCATAAGGGGTCCCACTGGTTTACTGACAGAACAATACTAAAGTACCAAGTGTTAATATTAGGAAGTGCCAAGGTTAGGAAAGAGTGCTACTCCACTCTAAATCCAGCCACCTTAGTGCCCCTTCCAGAGAACAAAGAACCGTTCTACTCTTGCAGTTAAACCATTGATCAAACCTATGCTAGCAAGAGAGATTTGAAGAACTGTCCACTAGACAATATGGATTAGGTTTAGTTCATATATGGGGATAGCTTCATCAAGGATAGGGACTGCTATGCTGGGTATGCAATTGTCACATCTCAATCAGTCATTGATGCCTTTACTCTTGGTACTTCTGTCCAATTACCTAGTAGCCTTAACAAGGGCCCTTGAACTAAAGGAAGGGAAAACAAACAATGTATGCAATGATACTTAACAAAATATAGTAATAAATAAATGGAACCAGATAACTCTCTGAAAGTCAAAATCATCCTGAGAAGTAACTATTCTAACTGTAACCTCCATGACTTACCTAATATATTAAAGTGGCTAAATCATACTAGTCTTAATCTGACATTAATTCAAAAGCAAACTGAATATTTATGCCTACCACATGGATTCATGTACCTAGGCAGTACTCCACAAGAGAATATTGCTTTACAAGTCTTAACCCTGCCGTGATCTCAGGGTCTTAGGAAGTAGGTTATATTATCTCCTCAGCAAAGAATATTTAAATTTTTACTCCAATACACAGTCAAAAAAAAAAAAAAAAAACAACCCAAAATATGTTGCTGGCCTTGCACTGTCTAGTTTTGTAGCCTTAATCGGCAATCTTATAGGACTTGCAGGTGGAATAACTTAACTATAAATAACATAACTGCATTCATGGAAGTCATAGCACATAAAACAGGAAAAGGTTTCTGACTGCTTTCAAATTCTTTAGACTCATTGTCAAAATGACATTAGCTAATTGCATTGTGCTAGACTACCTACTGGCATCACAAGGCAGATTCTTTGCTATAGCAAAGAAGTCTTGCTGCTTTTATATAAATATCACAGACCAAACTGAAGAGAGAACCAAGAAAATTATGGAGAATGCTAATTGGTTATAGATCTACAGCCAACAGGACTTTGAAAACACTTTTCGGAACTCTATACAAAATATTCTTCCCAAAATAACTTGGTTTCTTGCTCTACTAGGACCCTTAACATCAATTCTCCTCCTGTTGCTTTTTGGTCCATACATACTTGTTTCCTTTGCTTTGTCTCCTCCAGAATTTAGACAATTTAGCTTTAGAGGATGGTTATAAAGGAGTGCAACCTGTTTCCTCAATGGAAGAACTCAAAGAGTCCCCTAGATCTCATGGGAACCCAGCTCCACCCTACTTAATCCCATCCTGGACAGTCAGGGTGGCCTTGCAGTGTAGGTGTCCTATGGGACCCAGTGACATTGTTTTCTTCATCACCTGAGTTGGGTGCTCCAGGAATGTGTCTTGTGTGTGTTATGTGGGCCGTTCTATTCCAATTGGGTCTTTATTACTGTCTGCCTTTTGTGCTTGGGATTCACCCTCAGGCTGGCTGACTGTGAGTCTCAACCCTCACCTTGGTTTGTGAGCTGCTGTGTAGGTGCTCACCTCATAAAGCAGAATTCACCTCAACATGTATTTTGTGCCTGCTAATATCACTGTTTTTGATATGCTGCTTGTGAAGCTCATTGAATCCTGCTGTGATATTTTCTGAATCTGTTCATTTGGTGTGTTGATTCTGGGCTTCTTGGAAGGGATTCTTGTGCAGACCAATATCAGACATCATTTGTGCCCCACCCTTGGCAACATGTTTGGAACTACAAGCTATCTAGAATTTGTTTCTGCCTCTGTTGGGTGTGGCTCCATATAGATAGAACCAAGTTGGGTGCCAAAACTAGCATTCATCAGAAAGTGACCAGAGGCAAGTAGCAAAAACCCTAAGGCACCCCAAGATCTATATCTGGCTGCTTCCACTTACCAGCCACCTGTTAGGTTCAGTCACTGAAAGAACCTAAATTTGTTTTTTGTTTGTTTTTTTTTTTTTGTCAAAATTGCTTTGGGTATTCAGGTGTTTTTGTGGCTCCATACTAATTTCAGGATTATTTGTTATAATATTTTGAAAAATACCTTTAGTATTTTAATAGGGATTACATTGCATTTTGAGATTGCTTTGACTAGTATAGACATTTTAATGCTGTTTTTTCAATCCATAAACATGGGGTATTTTTTCATCCATTAGTGTTGTGTTTAATTTCTTTCATTGAAGTCATATAGTTTTCAGAGCAAAGGTTAAACTTATTTATTCTTACACATTCGATTCTTTTTGATGAAAGTATAAATAGAATTATTATACTGATTTCTGTTTCTGACAGTTTACTATTAGTGTAAATTAATGCAACCATATTTTGTATGTCAGTATTCTATCTTACAAAGCTACTGAAATTGTTTATTAGTTTAAACAATTTTGGTAAAATTTTTAGGGTTTTCTATATATAGTATCATGTCATCTGCAAATATTGACAGTTTTACTTTCTCCTTTCCAATTTGAATGCCTTTTATTTCTTTTTCTTATCTTATTGTTGTGGCTAGGAAGGCAAATCTTATGTTAGATAAAAGTGGTAAGAGTGGGCATTCTTGTCTTTTTAATCTTAAAGATAAGGCTTTCAGCTTTTTACCACTGAGTATGATGTTAGTTGTGGATTTTTTATATATTGCCTTTGTTATGTTGAGGTATGTTACTTCTTTATCCACTTTATTTAGAGTTGTATCATAAAATAATACTGAATTTTGTTAAATGTTTTCTTTTCCATCTACTGAAATTATCATATTTTATATCATCAATTTTGACACAGAATACCAAATTGATTCATCTGTGGATATTGAAGCATATTTGCACTTGATCATGGTAGATCTTTATATTGGAGATTCATTTTGTTAATATTCCATTGAGAATTTTTTCATATATGTTCATCAGGGATATTGATCTATAAGTTTTTAGTGTCATTGGTTTTGGTATCAGGGAAATACTGACCTCTTAGGATAAATTTGAAATAATCTTTTCTTCTTTAAATATTTTGGGATAGTTTAGAAAGATAGGTATTATCTTTTCTTTAAATATTTGGTCAAATATTTCCATGAAGCTGACTAGTCTTGGGCTTTGTTTACTGAGAGTTGTTTTTAAATTACTAGTTCAATTTTGATGCTAATAATCAGTTTCTTCAGACTTACTGTTTCTTCCAGATTCAATTTCAGAAGAGTGTATGTGTGTACAAATTTATTCATTTATTCTAGGTTGTCTAGTTTGTGGTTGTATAAGTGCAGTATTCTCTTAGGATCTTTTGTATTTTTTTGGCATCCATTGCAACTTCCTTTTTATTTCTTTTTTTTAATTTTTTTTCTTTTTCTTTTTTTTTTGTATTTTTCTGAAGTTGGAAATGGGGAGGCAGTCAGATAGACTCCACTGGGATCCACCTGGCAAGCCCACCAGGGAGTGATGCTCTGCCCATCTGGGGCGTCGCTCTGTTGCAACCAGAGCCATTCTAGCACCTGAGGCAGAGGCCACAGAGCCATCCTCAGCGCCGGGGCTGCGGGAGGGGAAGAGAGAGACAGAGAGGAAGGAGAGGGGGAGGGATGGAGAAGTAGATGGGTGCTTCTCCTGTGTGCCCTGGCCAGAATTGAACCCAGTACCACTGCACATCAGACCGATGCTCTACCACTGAGCCAACCAGCCAGGGACTCATTTCTGAATTTATTTATTTTAGGCCTTCTTTTTTTCTTTTCCTTAAAGGCTCCAGTTAAAGTATTATCAGTATTGTATATCTTTTCAAAGAACCAGCCCTTAGTTCTAGATATCTTTTCTATAGTTTCTTTTAATTAAAAAAATTATTGATTTGAGAGGGAGGAGAGAAGAGAGAGAGAGAGAAGGTGGGGTGAGAAGTAAGAAGCATCAACTTGTACTTTTTTATTGTTTTTAATTTCTATTTTATTTATTTCCACTCCGATTTTTATTATTTTCTTCTTTGTTTTGTATTGGCTTTAGGCTTTTTTAATTTCCTTTAGGTGTAAGGTTAGATTATTTGACTCCTGCATTTCAAAGAGAAAAATTTGAGATTTTTCTCTTTCCCTTTTTTTTAATAGGCCTGTATTACTCTAACTTCCTTCTTAGAACTAGTGTTTCTATATCTCATAGATTTTAGAACACTGTTTTTATTTTATTTGTTTTGAGGTATTTTTAATTTCTTTTTCTTTGATTGAAATTAATCCACACTTTTATTTTTTCTGAAAGCATAAGTTTCCTTGTTTATTTTCTGATTGTCTGTCTAGATGATTTATCCATTGATGAAAATGGGGTAATAAAGCCCCCACTTATTACTGTATATAACTTTGAATGTTTCTCCTTATGTCACTTAGTATTTCCTTTATGTATTTAAGTTTACCTTTGATGGGTGCATAGGTTTCATATCTTTTTTCTTGCATTGATTCTTTTATTATTATGAAATCTCCTTTTTTCTTTCTTATTATGGGCTTTGTTTTAAAGTCTGGTTGGTCTGATATAACTATGGCAACCCTAGCTTTATTTTCATTTCCATTTTTTAAGAAATATCTTTTTTCATGACTTCACTTTTAATCTTTGTGTGTCTTTAGATCTGACGTTAGTCTGTTGTAGAGTTTTGTGTTTTTATCCATTTAACTACCCTATGTGTTTTGATTTAAGTGCTAGTCCATTTACATTTAATTGTTTATAGCCATGTAGGTGTTTCCATTTTGATAATGTTTTCTTTTTTTTTTTTTTGTAGTTCTTCTTTGTTCCTTTCCTTTCTTACTTTCTTAACTTGGATTTTTTTTCTTTTTGTGGTTACCATAAGATTCATATACAACTATCTATGTATATAACAGTCTATTTTAAGTTGTTGGTCACTTACCATAAGTGTTAGAATGCTTTCTAAAAGCACTACATGTTATATTTACCCTACCCACATTTACATTTTTGAGGTTGTATTTCCCATCCTTCTCTGTATGTATGTATGTGTTTCTTAATGTGTTTTTGTGGTTACATGTGCTCTTACCTCTTTTCTCTTTTAACTTTCACATAAGCTTCATAATTGGTTGACCCACTACATTTACTAAATGTTTGCCTTCACACTTGAGAATTTTTTCATTCTTATATTTTTCTTATTTTTATGTTGGCTATTTGCTTATTTTTACTTTAATAAGTTCCTTTAACATTTCTCATAGTGCCATTTTAATGGTGGTGAGCTTCTTTAGCTTTTGCCTTTCTGGAAAATCTTTATTTCTTTTTTTTTTCTTAGTGAGAGGAGGGAAAGCTCAGAGACAAACTCCCTCGTGTGCCCCTACCAGGATCCATCCAACAATCCCACTAGGGGCCAGTGCTCTCCTTATCTGGGTTCATTGCTTTGTTGCTCACCAACTGAGCCAATTTTAGCACCTGAGGTAGAGGCCACAGAACCATTTTCAATGCCTGAGGCCAACACGCTCTAACCAATCAAGCTATGGCTGCAGGAGGTGGAGAGAGAGAAAGGAAGAGGGGAAGGGGTAGAGAGGCATCTGGTTGCTTCTCCTCTGTGCTCTGACTGGGCATTAAACCTGGAACATCCACACATCAAGCTGATGCTCTATCACTGAGCCAAGTGGCCAGGGCCTGTATCTCTTTTTCAATTTTGAATGATTACCTTGCTGGGTAGAATATTTTTAGCTATAATTTTTTTCCCATCATTTCGAGTATATCATATGGTTTTCTGACTTGCAAACTTTCTTCTGAAAAAAACAGCTGGAAGTCATATGGTGATTCTTTTATATGTAGCTATTTATTTTCTCCTACTGCTTTTAAGATTATCTCTTTGTCTTTAAATTGACATTTTAATTATGATGTGTCTTGCTATGGGTTTGTTTAGATTTATCTTATTTAAGACTCTATGTGCTTCCTGGATTTGAATGATTGTTTTCCCCTTCACCAGCATAGAGATGTTTTCAACCATTGTTCTTCCAAATATGTTTTCTGACACTTTCTTTCTTTGTTCTCTTTCTGGGATCTCAGAAAAAGGATAACAGTAAATGTGATATTTGTTCCAGTGTTATTTATACACACTTCTCATTCAAAAAAAATTTTTTTTTTTTTTGCAGTTTCAATTGGGTAAGTTCCACTACCCTGTCTTTCATATCACTGATTTGGTCTTCTGCATCTTCTAATCTGTTCTTAGTTCTCTGTAATGTATTTTTCATATTAGTTATTGTAATCTTCAGTTCTGATTCATTATTTTTTTATATATTCTATCTTGTTAAAGTTCTTTCTGTGTTTATCAACACTTCTGTCAAGTTCAGGTAGTATTATTACAACCATTTCTTTAAACTCTCTATGTGATAAATTTTTTATCTCTGATTTGTTGAGTTATTTCACTGGGTCTGGCTTTGATCTTCTGTTTGAAATGTGTTCAACTGCCTTATCATTTTGCTTAAGTCTCTGTATGTTGATTTGTATAAGTTAGATTAGTTACATCTGTCATATTAGAAGAGTAGACTTATGTAGGTGGTGTATTTTGGGGCCAGAATAAATTTAATTTTGTCACATTTGTTTTGTTTAATTACCATAAAAGCACACTTGAACTTTAAGATTTGATTCAATTATTATAACATATTTCTCAGAAATTTGTATTTAGTGCACCTACAATTATTTGTAGGATTTTAAATGCGCCCCAAATTCAAAACTTTTGAGAACCACTTCACTATGTACTGAGATGTGGAAAACCTTCTTGGACACACTCCAGGATTAATTGTGGTGGTCCTTTAGGTTCTGGAGTATGGGTACCACCTTGAAGTTGTTCTACAACCATTCACTCTGTATTAGGTGATTGGGTTTTGCTTTGGTGTTGCTTTGGTGCACTGGCCTTAATAGAAAAGTTTGGCCTGGTGGGCCTGATAGATATTATTAATGGGGAAAACTATCAACAGGTTAATAAAGAATGTAAGCACTGGGACTAGCAAGCATGAGGGTAGCTAGGTGGAAAGAAAGTGAAAGAAAACAATCCAACATAAAATGTCATACACCAGTATAATCTTTCCCAAGGAAAGTTCTAATAAATTCCTAACACAGCTCTCAAATTATTTAGTAAAGCTGCTACATATATGACCCAGACACTTTTCAAACTTCTGCCTTTGCACTGGAATTCAGTATTAGTGAGTTTGTTCATGGGTCCTTTAAAAGCACAGACTTGGTTTTCCACAGCCCCTTGACTCACCCTGATGTAAGACCCTTTGGTGCTCTCAAACAGATGTTATAAAGTCTCCTCTTTTCTGTGCACATCTTCTAGATTAGGAAGCCCAAATATGGTCTTAGATATCTCTCTTTTTGTGGAGCACCTACATAACCATGATATTTCTTCCAGTTGTATGGAACTACAGGGAGAGTGTATGTCCTGTTTGATCAGACTGCATCTCTGGTCCTCCTACTCATCACAATATGACTTTTTCTACATAGCCTTGGTTTAAGATAACATTCTATTAGTTTTCAGGTCATTATCAGAGACAGTTGTTCTATACGTAGTTGTAGTTTTGGTGTTTCTCTAGGAGGAGATGAGTCTAGGATAGTTCTACTCTGCCATCTTGATGAGAATCTCTATTCTGAACTGCTTTTTGGATAATCAAAGCAAGATTGCTAATTTTTCTATCATAGCAGTATTTTATTCTATGTATAATGTTATTTCTTAGAGATGCAAATATAAGTATAAATAGTAAAACTTATATTTATATTACTATGTGATAAGGCTGTACTATAATTTGGACAAAGAGATTTGAAAACACTTACTGGTAGTGATACTGCAATTGAACCTGATAATGCCAACAATAATATTAGACAAAAAACAGAAAGAAGGGGGCTCCATTCAAGGGGGATATCATGAACAAATGATCATAAAGTTGTATCTAAATAGACAGATGTCTCAGAAAAAGACAACTAATTTGTTTTTATGTGAGAGCAAATTATGAAAAGAAAGTTGAAAAAATGAGATAAGGAGGATAAATTGTTAAAAGATATTATACTGTTTCTTTGTGCTGTTAACAAAAGTGTCTGTGTGTGTGTGTGTGTTTTGGGAGATGGTGGTGGCTAGAGTGAAGGGGAAAGATTTTGGGTGATAGCATTTACCTGCAATATAATCTTTGATTTACACTTATTCTATGATCTTAATCAAGTTGCTAAATGCTCTTATGCTTCAGTTTTCTAAATATCAATGTAAAATATAATCTGTACTTCAATTTCTTGTTAAAACATTAAATGAGATTATAAACAAACAAAACATGAACACCAAACCTATTATATAGTAGGTACAAAGAAATGGCAAATTTGCTCTTCAGTCTCACCTGAACTGATTATTTATTTGATTTTCATATATCATTACTCATTACCCAATCATATTGGATGAATGGCAATATACAATATTTGCCCAAGCAAAACTGTAAACAAAATTTTTCAAAGGTAAATAATATCTAATATTTTATTCATATGAGTTCTGCATGTGTACTAACATGATGGTATAAAGAGAAATGCATTATCTTTAAATGATAAACCAGAAGCCAAGGAATAAACTTCATGAATAATTACTAAGACTATTATTTCTAAAAATATAGATAGGTAGTTTTTATTTATACAATTGTGCATTTATTCATTTAATTATTTAATGAACATTTAATAAGTACATACTACATGCCATTTTTCATGCTAAGTGAGTCATTTAGAGATTTTTAAGAAATGGCTCAAATCCTTACAGCATTCTCTCACAGTCTTATTGCATGTAACCCATGATTCATTCCTTCACTTTTTTTGTGTGAAAGAGACAGAGTCAGAGAGAGGAAGAGATAGGGACAGACAGCAGACAGGAAGGGAGAGAGATGAAAAGATTCGATTTTTTGTTGTGGCACCTTAGTTGTTTATTGATTGCTTTCTCATATGTGCCTTAACCGGGGTGTTACAGCACACTGAGTGACCATTTGATGGAGCCAGCAATTTGGGTTGAAGCTGGTGAGCCGTGCTCAAACCAGATGAGCCTGCACTCAAGCTGGCAACCTCGAGGTCTTGACCCTGGGTCCTCTGCATCCAGCCCAATGCTCTATCCACTGCACTACTTCCTGGTTAGGTCATTTCATTCACTTATAAATTAAACTATTCTCTTTTTTAATAACTTTTTATTAATGTTAATGGGGTGACATCAATAAATCAGGGTACATATATTCAAAGAAAACATGCCAAGGTTATCTTGTAATTCAATTATGTTGCATACCCATTGCCCAGAGTCAGATTTTCCTCCGTCACCCTCTATCTAGTTTTCATTGTGCCCCTCCCATCCCCCTTTCCCTCTTCCTTCTTCCCACCCACGTCCTCCCTCCCCCCACCCCTGGTAACCAAAACACTCTTGTCCATGTATCTTAGTCTCGTTTTTATGTCCCACCAATGTATAAAATCATATAGTTCTTGGTTTTTTCTGATTTACTTATTTCACTCCGTATAATGTTATCAAGATCCCACCACTTTGATGTAAATAATCCGATGTCATAATTTCTTATGGCTGAGTAGTATTCCATAGTGTATATGTGCCACATCTTCTTTATCCAGTCTTCTATTGAAGGGCTTTTTGGTTGTTTCCATGTCTTGGCCACTGTGAACAATGCTGCAATGAACAAGGGGCTACATGTGTTTTTACTTATCAATGTTTCTGAGTTTGGGGGTAAATACTCAGTAGAGGGATTGATGGGTCATAAGGTAGTTCTTTTTCTTTTTTCCTTTTTGCATTTTTCTGAAGCTGGAAACAGGGAGAGACAGTCAGACAGACTCCCGCATGCGCCCGACCTGGATCCAACAGGCACGCCCACAAGGGGCGACGCTCTGCTCACCAGGGGGCGATGCTCTGCCCATCCTGGGCATCTCCATGTTGTGACCAGAGCCACTCTAGCACCTGGGGCAGAGGCCACAGAGCCATCCCCAGCGCCCGGGCCATCTGTGCTCCAATGGAGCTTTGGCTGCGGGAGGGGAAGAGAGAGACAGAGAGGAAGGCGCGGCGGAAAGGTGGAGAAGCAAATGGGCGCTTCTCCTGTGTGCCCTGGCCGGGAATCAAACCTAGGTCCTCCGCACGCAATAAGGTAGTTCTATTTTCAGTTTTTTGAGGGACCACCATACTTTTTTCCATAATGGTTGTACTACTTTACATTCCCACCAACAGTGAATGAGAGTTCCTTTTTCTCCACAGCCTCTCCAACACTTGCTATTACCTGTCTTGTTGATAATAGCTAATCTAACAGGTGTGAGGTGGTATCTCATTGTAGTTTTTTTTTTTTTTTGTATTTTTCTGAAGCTGGAAACGGGGAGAGACAGTCAGACAGACTCCCGCATGCACCCGACCGGGATCCACCTGGCACGCCCACCAGGGGCAACGCTCTGCCCACCAGGGGTCATCACTTTGCCATGACCAGAGCCACTCTAGTGCCTGGGGCAGAGGCCAAGGAGCCATCCCCAGCACCCGGGCCATCCTTGCTCCAATGGAGCCTTGGCTGCGGGAGGGAGAGAGACAGAGAGGAAGGAGGGGGTGGGGGTGGAGAAGCAAATGGGCGCTTCTCCTATGTGCCCTGGCCAGGAATCAAACCCAGATCCCCCGCACGCCAGGCCGACACTCTACCGCTGAGCCAATCGGCCAGGGCCTTCATTGTAGTTTTGATTGCATTTCTCTAATAACTAATGAAGATGAGCATCTTTTCACATATCTGTTGGCCATTTTTATTTCTTCCTGGGAGAAGTGTCTGTTCATGTTCTCTTCCCATTTTTATTATTGGATTGTTTGTTTGTTTGTTGTTGAGTTTTATGAGTTCTTTGTATATTTTGGATATTAGGCCCTTATCTGAGCTGTTGTTTGAAAATAACTTTTCCCATTTTGTTGGCTGTCTGTTTATTTTGTTGTCAGTTTCTCTTGCTGAGCAAAAAATTTTAGTCTGATGTAGTTCCATTCATTTACTTTTGCCTTCACTTCTCTTGCATTTGTAGTCAAATTCATAAAATGTTCTTTAAAACCCAGATCCATGAGTTTAGTACCTATATCTTCTTCTATGTACTATATTGTTTCAGGTCTTATATTTAGGTCTTTGATCCATTTTGAATTAATTTTAATACATGGGGACAAGCTGTAGTCGAGTTTCATTCTTTTGCACGTGGCTTTCCAGTTTTCCCAGCAACATTTGTTGAAGAGGCTTTCTTTTCTCCATTGTGTGTTGTTGGCTCCTTTATCAAAAATTATTTGACCATATATATGTGGTTTTATTTCTGGGCTTTCTATTCTGTTCCATTGGTCTGAGTGTCTAGTTTTCTGCCAATACCATGCTGTTTTGATTATCATGGCCCTATAATATAGTTTGAAGTCAGGTATTTTAATGCCCCCAGCTTCATTCTTTTTCTTTAGGATTGCTTTGGCTATTCGGGGTTTTTCATAGTTCCATACAAATCTGATGATTTTTTGTTTCATTTCTTTAAAAAATGTCATAGGAATTTTGATGGGAATTGAATTAAATTTATAAATTGCTTTGGGTAATATGGCCATTTTGATTATATTGATTCTTTCTATCCAAGAACAAGAAATATTTTTCCATCTCATTGTGTCTTTTTCAATTTCTCTTAACAATGCTTTGTAGTTTTCGTTATAGAGGTCTGTTACATTCTTTGTTATGTTTATTCCTAGGTATTTTTTTGTTGTTGCAATCATGAAGGGGATTATTTTTTTGAGTTTGTTTTCTAATATTTCATTGTTGGCATATAGAAAGGCTATTGACTTCTGTATGTTAATTTTGTATCCTGTGACCTTACTGTATTGGTTTATTGTTTCTAGTAATCTTATTGTGGAGTCCTTCGGGTTTTCGACATATAGGATCATGTCATCTGCAAAAAGTGATACCTTTACTTCTTCTTTTCCAGTATGGATGCCTTTTATTTCTTTCTCTTGTCTGATTGCTCTGGCCAGAACTTCTAGCACCACGTTAAATAAGAGTGGAGAGAGAGGACAGTCTGTGTTGTTCCTGCCTTAAGGTGGAAAGTCCTCAGTTTTATGCCATTTAATATGATGTTGTCTAATGGTTCATCATATATGGCCTTTATCATGTTGAGATATTTTCCATCTATAACCTTTCTGTTGAGTGTCTTAAAAATAAAGTTGTGTTGTATTTTATCAAATGCCTTTTATGCATCTATTGATAAGATCATGCGGTTTTTATTTTGTTTTGTAGATATGGTGTATTATGTTAACCATTTTACGTATGTTGAACCATCCTTGAGATTCTGGGATGAATCCCACTTGATCATGATGTATTATTTTTTTAATATGTTGTTGTATTTGATTTGCTAGTATTTTGTTGAGTATTTTAGCATCTGTATTCATTAGAGATATTGGTCTGTAGTTTTCTTTTTTTGTGCTGTCCTTGCCAGGTTTTGGTATGAGGGTTATGTTGGCCTCATAAAATGTGTTTGGAAGTATTGCTTCTTCTTCAATTTTTTGGAAAACTTTGATTAAAATAGAAACCAAGTCTTCTTTGAATGTTTGATAGAATTCTCAAGTATAACCGTCTGGCCCTGGACTTTTATTTTGGGGAAGGTTTTTAAGCTAATTGGTCTGTTTAGGCTTTCTGCTTCTTCATGACTCAGTCTTGGAAGGTTGTATTGTTCTAGGAATTTATCCATTTCTTCTAGACTTGAATTTGGTGGCATATAGTTTTTTATAGTACTCTACAATAATTCTTTGTATATTTATGATGTCTGTGGTGATTTCTTCTCTGCCATTTTGGATTTTATTTATATGAATCCTTTCTCTTTTTTCCATGGTGAGTCTTGCCAAGGGTTTGTCAATTTTGTTGATCTTTTCAAAGAACCAGCTCCTTGTTTTATTAATTTTTTCTATAGTTTTTCTGTTCTCTATTTCATTTATTTCTGGTCTGGTTTTTATTATTTCCTTTCTTCGGCTGGTTTTGGGTTGTCTTTGTTCTTTTTCTAGTTCCTTAAGGTGTGAATTTAAGTGGTTCACTTGGGTTCTCTCTTGATTGTTCATATATGCCTGAAGTGATATGAACTTCCCTCTTATTACTGCTTTTTCTGCATCCCAGAGATTCTGATATGTCGTATTTTCATTTTCATTTGCTTGAATATAGCTTTTGATCTCTGCGCTTATTTCTTCTTTGACTCATTCATTCTTTGAAAGTATGTTGTTTAGATTCCACATTTTTGTGGGTTTTTTCTCTCTTTTTTGCAGTTGAATTCTAGTTTCAAGAGTTTATGATCAGAAAATATGCTTGGCATCGACCTGGAATACTGAGCTTGCCAGTTCGAAACCCTGGGCTTGCCTGGTCAAGGCACATATGAGAGTTGATGCTTCCTGCTCCTCCCCTTTCTCTCTCTCTCTCTCTCTCTCTCTCTCTCTCCCCCCTCTCTGAAAATCAATAAATAAAATATTAAAAAAAAGAAAATATGCTTGGTACAATTTTAATTTTTCTGAATTTGTTGATGTTATCTTTGTGGCCCAACATATGGTCAGTTCTTGAGAATGTTTCATGTACACTAGAGAAAAATGTATACTCTGTGGCTTTGGGATGAAGTGTCCTGTGGATGTCTATCATATCCAGTGTTTTGTTTAAGAAAAATTTATCTTTATTGATTCTCTGTTTGGATGACCGATCTAGAGCCATCAGCGGTGTATTGAGGTCTCCAAGTATGATTGTATTTTTGTCAGATTTTGTTTTTAGATCAATAAGTAGCTGTCTTATATATTTAGGTGCTCCTTGGTTTGGTGCATATATATTAAAAAGTGTTATGTCGTCTTGATTCAGTGTCCCCTTAATCATTATGAAATGACCATCTTTGTCTCTGATTACTTTTTCTTTCTTGTAGTCAGCATTATTAGATATGAGAATTGCTACCCCTGCTTTTTTTTTGGATGTTATTTGCTGGAGTATTGTTTTCTACCCTTTCATTTTGAATTTGTTTTTATCCTTGTTGCTTAGATGAGTTTCTTGTAGGCAGCATACAGTTGGATTTTCTTTTTTAATCCGTTCTGCAACTCTGTGTCTTTATATTGGTGAGTTTAATTCATTTACATTTAGTGTAATTATTGACACTTGTGGGTTCCCTATTGCCATTTTATAAATTGCTTTCTGTTAGTTTTGTATCTGGTTTGATTCTTCTCTTTTGTTATTCTATCATTTGTTTTTCTTTGTTTGTATTCCATACTTCTTTCTTCTGTTGTTACCTTTTTAAAGTCATGTGCTTCAATTGTTGTTTTTTCAAGTGTGGTTACCAATAAGTATTGAAAAGTGTACCTACCGTGTTCATTGTAGTGCCCTATCTTATGTGTATTTCTGCACTTCATCGCCCGTTGCATTAACAGTAGTTAATCTCCATCTTCTTCCCCCTTTTTCTTTGATTTTGTTATTACAGTTTAAATTTGATTTTATTGTGTTCTTGGTGGAGCTGTTATTTGTGGTTTTGTTTTGTTTTGTTCTTTGAATTTAGTTAGAAAACCTCCTTTAGTATTTCCTGGAGTGGGGGCTTTCTGATTATAAATTCCCTCATCTTTTCTGTATTTGTGAATGTTTTTATTTCTCCTTCGTACTTGAAGGATAGCTTTGATGGGTATAGTATTCTTGGCTGAAAGTTCCTCTCTTTCAAGGTTTTAAATATTGGGGTCCATTCTCTTCTAGTTTGTAGAGTTTCTGCTGAGAAATCATATGATAATTTAATATGCCTTCCTTTATATGTTGTATTCTTCTTTACCCTGGCATCCTTGAGAATTTTTTCATTGTTGTTCGTTTGTGCCATCTTCATTATGATGTGCCTTGCAGTAGGTTTGTTGTGCTTAAGAAAACTCGGTGTTCTGTTTGCTTCTTGATTTTGAGGTTTTAGTTCTTTCCACAGTCTTGGGAAGTTCTTGTCTATTATTTGTTTGAATATATTCTCTATTCCACTTTCTCTCTTCTCCCTCTGATTTACCTATTATTCTTTTGTTATTCTTTTTGATGGAGTCAGACAATTCCTGTAGGGCTTTCTCATTTTATTTAAAATTTTTGAGTCTCTCTCTTCTCTCTGTTGTGCCTCAAGTTGCTTGTCTTCTATTTCACTAATCTTACCTTCTATCTGGCCTGTTCTATTAGCTAAGCTTGTTACCTAGTTTTTTAGCTTGTGAATTGAGTTTTTCATTTCTGTTTAATTTGTTTTTATAGTTTCAATTTCCTTGATAATATATTCTTTGTGTTCGTTCAGTTGTTTTCTGAGCTCCCTAAATTGCCTCTCTGTGTTTTCTTGTATATCTCTGAGTATTTTTACGATTTCTATTTTAAATTCTCTATTATTGAGCTCCAAGGTTTCCAATATATTAAAATTTTTTCCATAGATTTTTCCACATCTATTTGTGTTATTTCTCTATCTTTTATATCCATGATATTCGATTTCCTTTTCCTTAATTGCATCTGAGGGTGGTCTTGTTGATAGCAATAATGAGAATTAATAAAGAATAAAAAGTAGAAAAAATGGGAAAAAATTTTGGGAAAAAAAGAAAAAAACCCACAAAAAACAATAATTATTTATTATTCCCCCCCTTTTCTTTCTTCTCCTCCCCTCATCTTCCCTTATCCTTAGGAAAATATCATGATGACCTAGGAATTATATTATGCTAAATGGAACAAAAACTGCCTATAACAGAGGGCCTGAGTTGGGGGGAAGTGTTCAATGAGCAAAAAAGGAAGTAGGGATGTACAAAATGAAAAAAAGGAAAAAATCTTGGTCAAGTATAATATAATTTGTTTGTAAGTGATGGTCGACTAAGAGATATAATGAGAGGGATAAGACAGAAACAGAAAAAAGGAAAAAAGAAACTATTGTATTAAGTGGAGCAAAGACTAAATAGAATGGAGATCCTGGGTTGGGAGGAATGCTAATAGTTAAAAAGCAAAGTAAAAAGCACCTGAAATGCCACACAAAAATAACTTGTGTCCCAAATTAAATAATTTGTTCATGATTGAGGATTGAATGAGAGGAAAAGTAAAAGGAGAGAAGAAGAAACTAATAGAAATGGAGAAATAAGAAAAAGGGGAAAAATAAAGAAAAAAAAGAAAAGAGAAAAACAAAGAGAGAGAGAGAGAAGAGTTAAGGGTTTAGAGTGTAACCCTCATGGAGAGTAAGGAAGAAGAAAAGAAATAAAATGTAACACTTATGGGTAGTATAGTTCAAGAAAAGGGAAGAATTAGATGGGCAGAGAATAAAAGGACCAAGGTGGAGGAAATAGAAATAATAATAATAAAGGCAAGAAGATAAAAGAAACAAAAAAATAGTGGAACAAGTTATAAAGTCTGTGGATTTTTCTTTATTTTGAGAGGTTAACTTCTTCCTTTTTCTTTCTTGTCCCTCTTCCTGGTCGGTGACTCTGCACCCCAGGCTCTGCCCATGTGGCATGCTTAGGTAGGGATTTGCAGTTGATGAGACTCTATGGCAATGTCATATATTACGCTTCAGTCTCGTTGGTAGTCAAGGCTTGTTAGCGTTTGCAGGCTCCGACAATGAGAGAGTCCATTTTCCTTGAGCCTCTCTCCTAGTCTCTCCTTCCTGAATTATTAGCCTGATGATCCAGTGATGAGGCTGCTGCTGCCTCTGCCTGGGGAGTAAGAGACTCAAAGAGCTGGCAAATCCCCACTCTATCCCCACTCAATGCAGGGCTCTGGGTAAGGCTCTGGCAGTCAGAGCCACCAGTGTAATCAGGCAGGGCTGGGAGCCAATTGCTCTCAAGGTGACTTTCTATGAGGCTCCAGTCCTGTTCAGTATGCCTAGTACTCTGTGGGACCACTCTCTCCAGGCTTTCCACACTTTGTAGCCTGTTTTGGCTGGGAAGAAGATGCCCTAGTCACTTCCTGCAGTACAGGTCTTAACATTTACAAGTCCCTCTTGTTAGCGTATATCCCTGAGTATGAAAGCTCTGCCAATCAGAAGTCGCCCCCACCTCTTTAGCAAGAGGCACTAAAGAATATCATGCCTCTTGTCTTGGATCTCTGAACTGAAAGAGATCTTGTCAATTAGAGCCACGTAGGTCAGTTGGGAGGTGAGCAGACTGTGGTTTAAGCTAATTTCAGTGATTGGATCCGCAGACATATTTCAGGATGGATTGCAAGCTGTCTGACATTTGATTGTTGGCTTGAATGGCTGGATGAGGTGCCCCGCCCACGGAGAGAAGCTCAGGCATAGGGAAGTTCGCTTTGGCACCCTCCCTGCATACCACTGGCAGTTGGGGTGCTCTGGGCACATGGGTGAATGGGGTGCTCTCAGCATGCCAGTAGCTGGGACGCTCGAGGCACAGGCTGTTGCTCACAGCATGCGGGCAGGCGGTTGCTCGCATAGGCTGACTCACCATAGTCACACTTCCTCCTCGGCTTGAATGAACGTCTGTGCCACAGTTAGCTTCCTCCACACCCTCATCTCCCTCCCAACTCCCCGTTCCAAGCAAAAGTGACCCCTTTGCCTTCAGTGTGTGGAACTCCTGGATGCTCCAAGGATAAATTTTTCTGTCTCTGGTTGATGAATTTGTTGAAATTTTGGGGAGATCTCTCAGATGCACTGCTCATGGCACCATTTCTGTGATGTCACTCCAAATTAAACTATTCTCATACAGCTTTTCCTTCTTAACAAATATACATACTACATAATAATGTATATACACCACACAATAGTTTTAAGGTTTTTTGCAAAGCCTATACTGAATGTCTAAATATTCTGTGAGACTGTAATAAGCAACCAATACTTATTGTTCAAAAATATTTTCCAGATTGGTCCTTGAACCCCTCATTGACCTCTTCTAAGAATGCCTTTACCTCTTTGTTCCTTGGAAGGAGGTCGCTCTAAGTGCATTTTAATGTGTGCTGCCATAAGGGAAGCACAGATAAAGTCTGTTTGGAAACCTGAGCTTCTCCTTAATGTCACAAGGACTTCCCAAGACAAAGACTGAGGAATTGTGCCCCAGTACCCAGGTGTATTCTTTTTTTATATATAATTTTTTTTAATTTTTTTAAATTTTATTTTATTTATTCATTTTTAGAGAGGAAGAGAGAGGATAGAGAGACAGAGAGAGAGAGAGAAGGGGGGAGGAGCTGGAAGCATCAACTCCCATATGTGCCCCAGTACCCAGCTGTATTGTGCCCCAGTACCCAGCTGTATTCTTTTTTATATATAATTTTTTTTAATTTTTTAAATTTTATTTTATTTATTCATTTTTAGAGAGGAAGAGAGAGGATAGAGAGACAGAGAGAGAGAGAGAGAAGGGGGGAGGAGCTGGAAGCATCAACTCCCATATGTGCCTTGACCAGGCAAGCCCAGGGTTTCGAACCAGCGACCTCAGCATTTCCAGGTTGATGCTTTATCCACTGAGCCACCACAGATCAGGCCCCAGCTGTATTCTTAGTAGCTACATTGACATATGTATGATCAACAGAGACACTGATTTAGAGTAAATTAAATAACCAATTTTTATTTTAAGCCTCTAATTTTATTTTAGAAACAGGAGATAGTAACTAGTATTCTTTTAGGTAAAATATTATTGTGTTAAGGAGGATGTCTGGACAATTGGAGGTAGCCAGGGTAGAAAATTAGAGTTCTGAATTTTGTTCCCATCTGTAGCCTGCTGGGTCACCTTGGAAATGTACATCTTGACTGAGTCTGTTTCTAAAAGTTTAATTTTACTTGGTGTAATCCTGAAAGAGAATTTTAGATTAGTGACTTGCTATGTATAACACTATCAAGGTAATTATATGCAAAGAATTGCTGTAGATGCAAGATTTTGCAAATGATTTAAATTATACACAAGATTGGCCTTGAAATATTCTACCTTTCTCCTGTATAGTGAGCAAAGTAAATAGCAAAGCGAAGCACTTAAATTATTTCATTTCCAGCATGATTCTAGCAGAGTTTTAAAATTTACTTATTTTAGAGAGGAGACAGAGAGAGAAAATGAGAGGAGCAGGAAGCACCAACTTCTCATATTTGCCTTGAGTAGGCAAGCCTGGGGTTTTGAACCAGCCACCTCAGTATTGGAGTCTGACACTTTATTCATTCTTCCACCACAAGTCAGGCCAATTCCAGAAGATTAAACATGGCAGAGGAGGAAGGTAGGAATGGAAGATAACTAATGTACAAAGTCTTTGTAAGATACAAAAATATTAATATTGTGTAATCACTTCTGGGTATAGTTTTTCTACTCAAATATTTGAAAGATATATTAGTGATATTTGTCATAAAAATAACTTAAACAACAAAAGTATATATAAGCAGAATTATATTGAGTCAAATGGTACTCTCTCTCCTCCATAGGTGTGTATATTTATCTATACTTATATAGACAAATACATTTTTATATATACATATTTTTACTAATAGTATAATTATATAGTATTTTATAACTTACATTTTAGCTTGTATTATTTTTTATTTCATCATTAAATAAATTTAATTTCAGGGAGATTGTTGATTGTTACTTTTACTAGCTAGGACTAACTCTCTAGCATTCTACATTTACTGCTAGCTATGCCTCTGCCACAACATACTGTATATACTAAACTGTGATTCAGCTAAAGAAGCTACTACTACACCTGAGAGAGTCAAAAAATAATTTGGACCAAAAGCCTCAGGGACAAAGATTTCATTACTGAAGGTGAGACATTTGAAGTATGACATTTACTTATATTAGCAATCATTCTAAACACATAGTACTTTTCCTTACTTTTAACCTTATAATGATACCCATCATTTCTGAAAATAAATGCCTTCTGGTATTTAATTTGCAGTGTGTTTTATATACTCTGATTTAGGGAGTTTCATCAAAAAAACCAAGGCTACCTGACCAGGCAGTGGCATGCTGCATAGAATGTCAGACTGGGACATGGAGGACCCAGCTTTGAAACACCGAGGTCATTGGCTTGGGAGCAGGCTCACCAGCTTGAGTGCTGGGTCACTGGCTTGAGCATGGGATCATAGACATGATTCCATTGTTGTTGGCTTGATCTGAAAGGTCACTGGCTTGAAGCTCAAGGTCACTGGCTTGAGCAATGTGTCATTCGCTCTGGTGTAGCCTTCTGGTCAAGGCACGTATGAGAAAGCAACCAATGAATAACTAAGGTGCTGCAACAAAGAATTGATGCTCCTCATCTCTCTCTCTTCCTGTCTGTCTGTTCCTGTCTGTCCCTTTCTCTAATTCTCTCTTTATCTCTGTTAAAAAAAACAATCAAAAATAAAGAAATAACAACAAAAAAAGCTAAATAGCTTTGGAAAGTGTTGCATATGATATTTGTTTTTCTTTTGTTTCTTTTTGAGATTAATAGTTCATATTAGTTGAAAAATGTTCTGAAAAATTCTGTGAAAAGAAAATTTGCTCAACTTGTTAAACTAGGCTTTCCTTTCTCTTTAAATCTAATACCTATTAAACCTCTCTTAGAATAATACTGTTTATGTGAAATAGAATTTAGAAAATAGAAGGCAAACATTTCATTTATCCTACTTACCACATCACTCCTTTTACTTCTATAATTATTTCTTTAGTGAAAACTAAAACAGTGGAAGATAAAATGATACTGAATATGGCTATAGTTATATTGCAGCATTATTTGCAATAGCCAAGATGTAGAAACAATCCAAATGTCCATCAGTGGATGAGTGGATAAAAAAGCTGTGGTACATTTTTACAATGAAATACTACACAACCAAAGAAGGGAAATTTTACCTTTTGCAACAGCATGAATGGCCCTGGAGATTATTAGGCTAAGCCGATGTTTCCCAACGTGGGGCCCATGCCCCACAGGGGGGCAATTCGATAGTTAAGGGGGGCAATTTGAAAATGGACTTGACACGACTTTAACTCTTTTGCCCCAGGCCATTTAAATGCAATGCTAGATATCAGTGCCAAATTTAACAAAAAATGCAATTCTTAAATAATTGCGGTAAATACTTATTAAGTATAATTTCGTTTGACAAGACCAAAATATCAACTGGGTGATTGGCATTGTCAAGTAAACTGCATCCTGGTTTCACCACGGAGTGTGCCGTCTGCCACGGGGAACCCCTGACGTTTTAAAAACTCGCTAAACAACGCAGTTATTCTCACCTAATTGGCCCATAGCAACTTCTGTAGTGTTTCACATCATTCAGTTGGTGATAATTTGAAATAAGTGTCAGTCAAAACTGTTGTAAAAGCTCATTGATTTAATAAATATACATATATATTGTATAGATATAATTGGTAAGTATTTGATTTTATTTTTATCAATATTAAACTCTTTATTAAGTACTTCTTGCATCGGGGCTAGAAAGCAATAATATTTTATAAATATTATTGGGGCTAGAATAGTGCATGCATGACAATTTTAATTTTAGAAGCATAACTTTCCAGAAAATTTTGTCAAGTGGAAAAAAATATAGATACCTTTTGATTTGCGGTGGTAGTGTAGTAAATGTGTTATATACATTTAAATAAATATGAATTTTTAGTATACGTTTACTCTATGTCATATTGAATATATTATGACACATATTTTAATATTAGTTTTTAACTGATCTTATTTTTATTATAGCCCATAGTAAAATGAGTGGTGCAAGCAAGAAAAAAACTCGTCAATATTCGGAGGAATATTTAAAATTTGGGTTCATACCCGCTGTTCATGATGAGCAGATTACTTTTTGTTTTTTATGCCAGCAATGCTTGACCAACGAGTCAATGAAACGAGGTCGTCTTGAGGCACATTTGAAGGCGAAACATAGTGCTCATATTAAATCAGATTTGAGTTACTTTAAAACTTTAAAGAAAAATTTTGGAAAAAGAACAACATTAAAGTCTCTATTTACTGCTCATACTTCAACTAATAATCGTGTTCTTGAGGCTAGTTATAAAATGTATTTATTCATCGCTAAAACTGGAGAAAATCACACTATAGGAGAGAATTTAATAAAACTGTCAATATCAGCATTTCTTAAAACGGTTCTTGAAAAGGATGACAAAGATGTAAAAGCTATGCCACTCCGTAACAATTCTGTTAGCAGAAGAATAGACGAAATGAGTGAGGATATTGAAAAACAACTTATTGAAAAGCTGAAAACAAGAAAATTCTCCTTGCAAATGGATGAATCAACTTTGAGAGACAGTGAGGCAGTATTGATAACTTACGTAAGATATATTGATAAAGGACATTTTGCTGAAGAAATGTTGTTCTGTAAAAGATTAGAAAGCACCACTACCTCCAAAGATATATATATATATAATAAGCTAAAAAAACTACTTAGATGTCAATGATATACTAATGAAAAATATAACATCTTGTGCTGCAGATGGTGCTCCCAATGGGCAAGAAAAATGGCTGCTTCAAATTGATGAAAGATGCGAATCCAGAAATGATTCTTGTGCATTGTGTTATTCATAGGGAAAACTTGGTAGCTAAAAACATCTCGCCTGTTCTGAATGAAGTATTACACACAGTAATAAAGTGTGTTAATGCTATTAAAGCTAGTGCCAAATGGGAGCGTATTTTCAAGCTATTTTGTGAAGAACAAAATGAAGACCATGTGAGACTTTTACTTCATACTGAAGTAAGATGGCTATCTAAAGGAAACTGCTTGAAAAGATTTATGGAACTGTTTGATACTCTTAGTGATTTTTTAAGCGACAAACCTGAAATGAAGTATTTGTTAACAATAGATGGTAAAGCATTTGTGAGTTACTTAGCCGATATCTTTGAAAATCTAAATATATTAAATAAGCAACTTCAAGGAACAGATAAAACTCTTGTCGATGCAAAAGCAAAGATATTTGGTTTCATTACCAAGATTGAGTTATGTCAGAAACATATTAACAACAAAAACTTTAAACAGTTTCATTGGCTCCAAAAATGTGAAGTAACTGATACCGCTTTACTTGTTATTGTCAATCATTTGAACATTCTATCGGCTGATTTAAAAGAAAGATTTTCTGACTTAAAACAAATTGATTTCCCAACATGGATGATGCAGCCAATGTTAGTGGATTTGTCTGATATATCAAATATGCAGTATCAAGAAGAACTCGCAGAATTGCAAAATGATGAGTCAGTAAAAGCTTTATTTAATATCAAAGGAGCGATGGCATGGCTTTGTGAGGAAACAGAAATCAAATACCCAAATTCAACCAAATGTGCAAGAATACTATTGCTACCATTTCCATCTTCATTTTTAGCTGAATGTGGATTTAGTGCTGTAAATGATTTACTGGTAAAAAAAAGAAATCGGCTGGATATAACACAACATGGAGACTTGAGACTAAAGCTAAACAAATTGGAACCTAATATAAAATCTCTGTGCAGCAAGCATCAAGTGCAAGGATCACACTAAATTAAAATAATAAATTAATATAGAAAAATCTGTATTAAAATTATTTGGATTTTAAATTTTTGTTTTTCATTATATGTTTTGAAATTTTACTTACTGTGTTTTGTTAACAATTTTATACTGATTTCTTCCTAGAACCTATCATTTATGTTTATTAAGTGAACAAATCAATTTTTTAATGTTAAAAATTATGTATGTTACATAGGGGGGGACATAAAAATTTTAGAAAGGTTAAGGTGGGGCATGGCACAAAAAAGGTTGGGAAACACTGCATTAGATTGAATGTTGCTTAACTGATGTGCCTATCAGAATAAAGTGATACAGTCATATGTACTGTGGTAAGGTTTCCTTTAAAATATAAAGGCATCCCTGATGGCCAACTCCTTGGGAAAGGGACAACTATTTTAGGCCAGAAACAAGAACTAAGAGGGAGAATTCTAACTGTGGTCTTGACTGAAATTCTCTCTATTCAATTGATCAAGATGTCTATTTGTAGATTGTATATGATGAGATTTTGGCCTTTGCATGGAGAGATTCTGGAAGAGAGAAAATAAGAGTACTATGTAAGATGCTGTTGAAGGTGTTCTGCAGTTTTGTGGCTCAAGAACTGATATTGCAAGACAGTGAAAAATATTAGGGCTAAGGATCTCAAACCCTGGAAAAAAGCTAGCCATGGTAAGATTCAGGAATTAATTCCTTTTTTTTTTTTTTTTTTTTTTTTTTTTGTATTTTTCTAAAGTTGGAAACAGGAGGCAGTCAGACTCCCGCATGAGCCCGACCGGGATTCACCAGGCATGCCCACCAGGGGGCGATGCTCTGCCCATCTGGGGCATTGTTCTGTTGCAAGCAGAGCCATTCTAGCACCTGAGGCAGAGGCCATAGAGCCATCCTCAGTGCCCAGGCCAATTTTGCTCCAATGGAGCCTTGGCTGCGGGAGGGGAAGAGAGAGACAGAGAGGAAGGAGAGGGGGAGGGGTGGAGAAGCAGATGGGTGCTTCTCCTGTGTGCTCTGGCCAGGAATCAAACCCGGGATTCCTGCACACCAGGCCGATGCTCTACCACTGAGCCAACCAGCCAGGGCTTTAATTCTTAATATATATATTTCTCTATTTTCATTCTTTATTAGCTGTTTCATCAATCTTCTGTGAAACAAATTTGTTAATCATGTTTCAGATCTTGAATATGTTACTCTCTTTCCCCTTTGATTCTTTCAATATTCTGTACCTTCTATCTAAAACACACTCCATAGACCCTACTCCTACTCTAATTTGGTGAATTCCTACACCTACTGCAATTTTTCCCTTCAGATGTTATTTTTTCCTAGGAAGGTATTGGTATTTTTGATGACTGCTCATCCATATTCTCTCATTAGGAACTTGGATGTTTGTGCTGTGTGATCTCAGAGCATCCTGCATTTTTTTCATCACTGAACTCACAATACTATATAGTAAGTATTTGTTGTGTCTCGGTCTCTATCACTACCCTCTGTACTCCCTTGGATAAGGTCTATGTCTTTCTTGTTCACCATTTTATTTCTAACAGTATTTAGCAGGTAGTAGGTTCTTAGTAGGTTCTCAATAAATATTTGCTGATTAAATCAAAAGTATATTGTATTGTATTTTTTGCTATATTTCTTGCTGTAATTTTTATTCTGCATTGCCAGAAATAATAGAAAAGAAGGAAAAATAGAATGATTCCCAGAATTATAGCATTTTGAAAATCTTATGTAGAAGATAGTCTGACACAGATGGAAGGTGAGTAGATACCATCGTGTCTCTAGCTGAAAGATCGAGAACATTTTTAACTTGCTTTTTATAGTATCTGTACAAAATAGATCTTATGTTTATGATTATATATGATCCATTTTAAATTTTGTCAGCTGTTTAATTTTAACTCCAGAAATAAAAAAAATAACAATAACCATTAACAAAGAACCTAGTTGTTGATCTTTAAAGAGATAAAAAGGAAGCATTTGCAAATGGCCAGCAGTTAGGCACAGTATGAATAAACATATCTACAATGTGATTTATTTATATGTGATATTCTGAAATACATTTTTCAGAAGCATGTACTTAAAATTATTACCCTTTATTCCTAGATTAAGTTATTACTTATTCAAAATGTAAGATATACTGTTTGCCAAGAAACCCTATCTTTACCTTTCTGTTCGATGTCAGCCACCCATTTCTATCTCTGGCTGTTTTAGACCCTAACAATAGCCCATAAACAGAAATGATTAAGAGGAATCCACCAACCTTAGAAGTTCACAATGTACCAGGAAGGAGCGGGGTAAAAATAAATTGATTTCTATTTGATTATCTGGATGAAGTAACAGTATAACTTCTGCTTTTCCTTTTATATGTAATACTCAGTTTTCTAGATTCTCTAATTTGGCCAAAACAATGCCCAATTCCATTATTTTTTTCATACACAAAATGGTATTGTTTCTGGCAAAATATTCAGACCTATTACTGATTAAGAAAATTGTACAGTTTTCTGGGAAATTTATTTCAATATTCTAATGGTTTGGGTATGAAAAGAAGAGGAAAACATTTTACAAGTTTGATCGGTGTAATTTTTCTAGAATGGGGAGGATGGGACCCATGCAGTTCAAACCTGTGTTATTCAAGGATCAAGTGTAGTTGCCTTCCAGAAAGTGTCCCATATCTTTGATGGCGAGGAGACCCAGAAGATAGAGGACATCTTCAGACTGATACATCAGCAAACTTGTAGATTCTGGTTATCAACTAGAATTATGATAATAAATGGACAATGAAGTTACGTTTTACAGAAAGAAAAGATATATGGCCTGCCCCACAATCACCCAAAGTAGTTGTACCAATGTGCACTGGTGCCAGCCAAGTAAGAGAGTTGCCTTCCTCTACAGTCAAGACAGCTCAACAAAGTCATGTACCCATTCATAAAAATTGACCAAATCTTGGAAATGAAACAAAAAACAGTGACAAGCCTTTTCAATTTTATTGGCTTATCTTGAAGTCAAAATAATTAAGCAGTTTTATTTTTATTTACTTATTAATTGAAGCCCAGGCACTGTGAATTTATATGTTCACTTAGAAGGTGTTATCTGTAAAGAAGATGGGTCAAAAAATTATACTGTTTTGCCTATAGAATGTTGACCAGTTTTGTTTCCATTTGTAAATTCATTTTAGCCTTCCTTGATTATATATAAATGCTTACTTAGGATCTTGATGACCGTTTAACCAGTTTTCTTATTAATGAGTTAAATACATTTTTAACACATAATACAATGGTAAGATTGCTGCTATTTTTGACTCCTACACTTCAAATTTTAACCTTAGATAACTTGAAATAGGTTGAGTGTTGAACCAGGGATTAAGGAGGAGGTTATATATGAATGAAAGTATAACTTTTATAGTATCTTTGCAATCATTATGTCAATTATTAAATACTCAGCTGCTTTATTTGATTAGGCTCTTATGCAACAGTGAGTTGAGTCCTAAAGTAATGTACTAGTTGACTATAAGTCAGCAAGGTGAAACTTGTATACCCTGACTGAGACAAGAAAGAATTATATAGGTGATAACTGTCCACAGTAGCTCTGCTACAATGAGCAGACATTCTGAAGAGGCACAAATACTTTTATATAATTCTCTATCTTCCCATTTGTTCAGGCATTCTCTCTCATGGAGTCTTTATAATAAGGTTTATATTTATGAGTAATAATACTTTCTTACATTTTGCCCTCTAAAATTACAAACCAACTACTACAAAAGTACATAAAATTGGATAACACTAGAGAGTAAAGCTATGTCTAGTAGGGCTTTAAGTGAGGTCACCTTCAATTCTTTTACTTTTGGGACCCTATAAATAAAGCATTTCTGCCAAGTTTCTTCCCAATAGCTTTCTGAATTCACATCTAGAAGAAATATCCAAGCACATTAGCTATAGACATTTTACCCAACATACTGCATAAGGTCTTTGCTTTTTTACCTTCCACACTGACTCATAAAACTGTGCACACTCATTATTCCCTCACCATTGACCTGCTCAGGAATATCATTTTAGCTCAATTCCCCCCAACCTGAGAACAGAGCTCTGAGTGTATTGAAATGGAAAATAGTTTACCTTCACTGAAATGCTGAGGTTCTACATCAAACTATTATTCATTTTGCTTTTGTTTGGGAATGCAGAGGAAAGGAATTACACTATGCCTGTCATAAGGATTGACAGAAATAAAGCATAAGAAAGAAGTAACTGTGTTTATGATCCACAAAGATGAAAACCAGACAAGACCTGGATCATATATTTTTAACAACTAAATAAAATTTTTCCATCCATTCCCCAAATCTTAATGTACAAACTGGAAAGAAGTAACAAGTTTCAGATAGAAATGAATTTTTGTGAAGTTTTGAAATTTATAAGACTAAAAAACATATCTTTTAATAACATTAAAGTACCCTCCAAAGCCTCACTCAAACCTAATCTTTGGGGGCATGCTATTGTTTTAGGAATAAAAATCTTAGCAAAATCTTTGTGCTACTTCAGCAACTAAATTCTCCTAGATAGATCTAATACAATCTCCTTTTATGTAGAGCTATATATATATTGTTCTTTTTAAAAGAAAATATGATTCAGTGTTCTAATCTTTTGAAATTCAGAATAGAGTCAGTAAAAAAGTGGTTATGGAAAATGTTTTGTGTCCTTGGCCAGTTGGCTCAATGGATAGAGCATCAGCCCAGCTTAGGCATATGGACATCCTGAGTTTGATTTCTGGTCAGGGCACACAAGGAAAGCAACCATCTACTTCTCTCCTCCTCTCTCCCCCCTTCTCTCCTTTTTTCCCTCCTGCATCCAGTGGCTTGACTGATTTTAGTGACACTCTGGGTACTATGGATAGCTCAGTTCATCTGAGGCACTGAAGATAGCTCAGTTGATCTGAGCCTCAGCCCCAGACAAGGGTTGCCAGACAGATCCCGATTGGGGCACATGCAGGAGTCTGTCTCACTATTTCCCCTGCTCTCACTTAAAAAAATGTTTTCTGGGGGAGGTTTGACAGATTTAGAGCCAATTAATGGACAAATTGTTTTTGCATACATAGATGATGGCCTATGTCTTATTTTTCTAACATCCTAAAAAAAGATTTTTCTTAAGAAGTTAAAATCTATTTCCCCCTAATTATATACATATTTATATTTACCTTACAGATATTCTTATACCACTCATTGAGGCAATATAATAAAATTGAAAGAGCATAAATTTTGAAACAAAACATACAAATTGGAACTTTGGCTGTGTAAATTAATAGCTTTAAAAGAAGTTTTGGAAAAAACAGCTCTGACTCTGTTCTCTCTTTTGTAAATAGCAGTTGGTAGTACTTATCATGCTGGATTGTTCAAAATAAGTGATGTGTAATAAATTTATAAATGAAATATAAATATATGTTAATATAAAAAGTTGAAGTCAGTACTGTGTTTATTTCCTGTGGTGATGTTTCTGTTTATCCTCAAGTGTGAATGATGGGTCTTAAAATCTAAGAAATGTGTTGTCAATCCATTCACTTTTTCTCTTGTTTCTTACTTTTCACTGTGATAAATTTATTTTGGAAGGTGATCTTAAGCATATGCTGAATTAATTTGAAAAAATAGTCACAAGAGACTCTTTCCCTAAATAATTTGGCTAATTGTTTCCTATAAAATTAATAGCTTTCAAAAGGACAGTGAAATGTTATTATTACAGTGTTGGAATACACTGGACAGTAGATTGTAGGTCATGAATCTACATGACAAAATTTGAGAACAGGTGACTAGAGGTTCACCTGACTCTAAGAATTTTTACCATAATAGCCCCTGCCATCTGCTCTTCTTGCATAACATGCCTCTATTTATATAGTGAAAAACAAAATAGAGTAATTTTCACTACTTTCCAAAAAGGTGAAGAATATCTTTATACCTATCATTAATATATTCTTGATGCCAACAATCTAAATTGTGAAATGTATGCCATGATATTTTGTTTTCCATATAACAATATAGAAATTGAAAAATGTCCATAAATTTGAAAATAAAGAAAGAAAAATTGTGAGTAATTTTCACTATCTCAGTTGACAAGACAATTAAAAAAATATTTTCACAATTCACAAAATACTCAGAAGATATTCTTCACTCCACACCAACCCTTGCAAAATTATTTGCATTTAGTATTACCATACATTTATTCAGCATATTTTACTTTTATATATATTACTTTACACACACATATATATACTTTACACACTCTTTTAAGTACTGGGAATAGAACAGAGAATAAAGCAAATGAAGATTCTGTTCTGGTGGGCCCTAAATGGTGGTGGGGAAAACTGATAGTAAAAAGGTAAGCAAATATGACATACAGATTGTGAAAAGACTTGTGATGAAAATAAATAGATGATTAGGTCAGAGTAGTGGTGGTGTGAGAGATATTCCTGATCTCTCACCTTGAAATTTCAACAAATTGAACAACTATAACACAGTGAAGTAATCCCATCTGGGATAGCAGGAGCACCTAAAATACAAACACAGAATGGACTAAAAGTGGGAGGATTAAAAAAGGGGGGTGAATTATAAAACACATTTGCAGTCAGCCCTTGGGAAGAGATAAACACAGAATGACTGGTTTGTTTCTTTGTATTTTTTTCTTTCTCTCCAGGACAATGGGGAGGAGCAAAGCTCAGGTTGTCTGGATTTTTTCCTGAGGAGTCCTGAAAGGAAAACCTGGAGTGATGGTGTTTCCATTGGCCAGGAGATGTAGTGAGATAAATATAGACCAAAGCAGCCAGAGCATGGTGTTGCAGTCAGTGTTCTTGCTTTTTGCCTGCAGCCCAGACTTGGCAGAGACAGAAAAAACTAAAGTACAGCTACTCTGTTTCCCAAAGTTCTCCTCCCTCGCCTCATGGTGAAAAAAGTGGCAGAAAGAAAATCCACAATTAAATCTCTAGAACCACTTTCTCCCCTGAAGAACAAAAGTGTTCTGCATCTCATCCCCAGGTCTGTTGAGAGCTGGGAAGGAATGCACAGAAGTGTGAGATTGCCATTTTAGAGTTGTAAAGCCAGAAAGCCAAAGCCAGGAAAGCAGAATCCTGAAAGCTCTTACAACATACCCCACATACAAACGTGAGTGTGGATGCACCTACATCATTGTGACAGCAACATCTCAATGGAGGATAACCCAGGCACTTCACAGAGCCAAAACTGATACCTAAGTGATATCACCAAAAGTGATACAGTGATACCTACTGGGAGAAACCTCTCAAAACCAAAATTGATTTTCCTTTTTCCCCCCTATTTTTTTTTCCTTTTTTCTTCTTATGTTTTTCTCTTTTAAAAAAAATAATTTTCTTTAATATTTATATATTTTATTGTTATTTTGAGGGTGTTTTATTTTTTATTTTTATGTGGGTTTTTTTCTGTTTATTCTCCTCATAATTTTGTAATGTTTTTGTATATTTATCATATTTTATTATTTTAAGTTTTCATTTCTTAGTGTTTTTTTTATCTTAACAACCCCACCCTCAAATGTCATCAAGGAAGATGAAATCAAATACCATGGTTAAACAATACAGAGATATAGTTCAGAAAGAAAATTAAAAATCTCCAGAAAAAAAGAAATCTTAATCACATGGAAACCTTAGAGGTAGATGATAGAGAATTCAAGATTTAAATTCTGAAAATATTCAACAAGATATGAGAAGACACAAATAGGCAATTTAATGAGATCAGAAAACAAAATAAACAACTCACCAAGGAGATTTAAACTTTAAAAACAAAGATGAAAAACTCAATATAGAAAATGAACACTGATGTAGCAACTTTAGCTAACAGAATAAGTCAGATAGAGGAAAAATTCACTGGCATCAAAGACAAGCAATTATACATGCTACAGAGAGAAGAGGAGAGAGATTCACAAACTAAAAAAAAATGAAAACAAACTGAGAGAGCTTTACAATAATGGACTCCATCAGAAACAGTAATATAAGAATAATGGGTATATCAGAAGAATAAGAGAAGGAGAAGGAAATAAAGAGTCTACTTAAAGAAATAATTGATGAAAATTTCCCAAACCTATGGAAAGAGTTAGAGCCTCAAATTCAAGAAGCAAACACCAAGTTACCACAACCCCAAAATACCTATAACAAGGCACATCATAACAAAATTGTCAAAAATCAATGACAAAGAAGGAATCCTCAAGGCAGTTATGGAAAAGAAGAACATAACATATAAAGGAAACCCCATTAGGTTATCAACAGACTTGTAAAAGAAACTCTACAAGCCAGAAGAGAGTGGACCCAAATATTCAAAGTACTGAAAGAGAGGTAATAACAGCAAAGAATACTGTTACCCATCAACATTATCCTTCAGATATGAAGGAGAAATAAAACTTTTACAGACATAAAGAAGCTTAGAAAATTTATCACCAGAAAATCCCTACTGTAGGAAATACTCAAGTGGGTTATTCAACCAAACACAGAGAAAAAAAAAAACAAAACAAAACTACATGAAAAAGCTTCAACAAGGTCACAATAAAAACAAGGATAATCTGTGACAACAATAACATAATAGGAGAGAGGATGAAGACATGAAGTAGCAAAGGAGGATGGAGTACAGAAGAACTCATAAGACAAAGGACTCCTTTGTATATATGAATATTTTTCTCTTAATAACCTAATGGTAGCCACCCACAGAAAAGCCACTATTATAATATACAACTTAAAAAAGAAAAAATAGGCCCTGGCTGGTTGGCTCAGTGGTAGAGCGTCGGCCTGGCCTGTAGAAGTCCCAGGTTCGATTCCTGGCCAGGGCACACAGGAGAAGCACCCATCTGCTTCTCCACCCCTCCCCCTCTCCTTCCTCTCTGTCTCTCTCTTCCCCTCCCACAGCCAAGGCTCCATTGGAGCAAAGATGGCCCGGGTACTGGGGATGGCTACTTGGCCTCTGCCCCAGGCACTAGAGTGGCTCTGGGTGCAACAGAGCGATGCCCCAGAGGGGCAGAGCATCGCCCTCTGGTGGGCGGAGCATCGCCCCTGGTGGGCGTGCCGTGTGGATCCCGGTCGGGCACATGCGGGAGTCTGTCTGACTGCCTCTCCTCGTTTCCAGCTTCAGAAAAATACAAAAAAAAAAGAAGAAATAGGGGACAGAAGTATGGAACCACCAAACAAAAACAACTGACAGAAACACAAAAGAGAGCTACCAGAAAGGAAAACAACATGGTCTTAGGAAATTCTCAATTGTCAATAGTTTCTCAATGTGAATAGATTGAACTCATCAATAGGGAGGTATAGAGCACTGATTGGATCAAAAAGAAAAACCCAACCATATGCAGCCTTCAAGAGACACATCTAAACTTCAAGGACAAACATAGACTCAAAGGAAAAAGTTGGAAAACGATTAGCCAAGCAAATAATAACCAAAGAAAAGCAGATGTAGCATATATATCTGACAATGTTGACTTCAAGACAACAGAAGTAACAAGTAACAAAGATAAAAATTTCATAATGATAAAGAGGTTATTGTATCAAGAAGACATAATAATTCTTACTATATATGCACCAAATCAGGGAGTATCAAAATATGTAAGAAATCTATTAACTGATCCAAAAATAGAAGCAGATAAAAACACAAGCATGCTTTAAGATTTCAACAGACCATTGACAGTTTTAGATAGATCATCCAAACAGAAAATCAGTAAAAAAATATTGGCCTTAAATGACACACCGAACCAAAGAAACATAGATATTTATAAGATATTTCATCACAGAAAACAGATTATATATTTTTCTCCACTGTGCACGGGTCATTCTCATGAATACATGACATGTTGTACAACAAAACTAATGTTAACAAGTACAGGAAGATTGAAGTTATACCAAACATATCTTTTTTTTTTACCATAAGACTTTGAAATTAAAATTCAACTGCAAAAAGTAAGTAAAGATAAACACAAAAATGTGAAAATTAAACAACATACTTCTAAAAAAATGATTGAGTCAAGGAAGAAATGAAAGCAATGATCAAGATATATATACAGACAAATGAATATGACAGCAAGGCATATCAAAATTTCTGGGATGCAGCAAAAGCAGTAATAACAATGAAGTTTACATTATTACAGGCTTATATCAAGAAACAAGAGATGTCTCAAGTAAACAACATAACATCAAATGTTAAGGAATTAAAAAAAGAAGAACAAAGGCAACCCAAGTCAGCAGAAGAAAGGAAATAGTAACAATTTAGAGCAGAACTAAATGAAATAGAGAACAAAAAACTAAAGAAAAAATAAATACAATAAAGAGCTGGTTCCTTAGAAAGATCAACAAAACTAACAAACAACTGGCTAGACTTACTAAAAAAAAATAAGAAGATCTCATATAAACATAATTTATAATGGAAGAGGAGATATTACTTCAAACATCATAGATATATAAAGGATTATATTAGAATACTATAAATTATTACATGTCACAAAATTCAGCAAGCTAGAGGAAATGGATTAATTCTTAAAATTATACAATCTTCCTACACTGAGTCACAAAAAAGTGAAAAATCTATATAGATCCATAAGCAGGAAGTAAATAAAAACAAGTATCCAAACCCTCCCCCAAAACAGAAGCCCAGGACCAGATGGCTACACTAGTAAATTCTATCAAAAATTCAAAAAATATTTGGTACCTATTCTTCCCAAAGACTTCCAAAAAATGGAAGAAGAATCAATACTCTCTAACATATTTTATGAGGACAACATAACCCTCATATCAAAACCTGGCAGGGACAACAACACACATACACACACAAAGAAAAATCTATGACAAAGTCAACTGAGGAGCGAAATAGAGGAAGAGGTGGGGTCACAGGGAGCAGATGGATAGCTGTCAGAGGAAAGGGGTATGAGGAAATAAGATTTGAGAAGGCAAAGGGATTACTGAAATTATATATACAGAACACATAGATACAGATCACAGGACAGCAAATCCCAGAGGGAAAGAGTGAGGGAGTTAGGGGGAGGAGGGCAAAGGGGTGTAATTGGGGACATGCGGGTGGGGGTGAGGGTGTTACATTCAGTGGGACACTTGAATCCATGTTAACACAAATTAAAATTAATAAAAAAAATTTAAAAGACCTATATCTCTAATGAATACAGATGCAAAAATCCTAAATAAAATACTAGCAAATATACAACCTCAACACATTAAAATAATAATACATCACAATCAAATGGGATTCATTCCAGGAACACAAAAATGGTTCAACATATGGAATTCAATCAACATAATACACCACATCAACAAAAGAACAAAAATCATATGATCCTATAAATAGGTGCATAAAAGGAATTTAATAAGATACAACATCTCTTTGTGTTTAAAACATTCAATAAAATCATAATAGAAGGAATGTACCTCACATAATAAAGGTCATATATGACAAGCCATCAGACAATATCATACTAAATGGTGAAAAAATAAAGTATTTTCCTTTAAAATTAGAAATAAGACAAGGTTACCCACACTCTCCACTCTTTTTTAACAGTTCTGGAAGTTTTAGCCAGAGCAATTAGGCAAGAGAAAGAAATAAAAGCCCTAGTCGGTTGACTAAGCAGTAGATTATCAACTCAGTACGTGGAAATTCTGGGTTTGATTCCCAGTTAGGGCACCCAGGAGAAGTGACCATCTGCTTCTATACCCCCTTCTCTCTCTCTCTCTCTCTCTCTCTCTCTCTCTCTCTCTCTCTCACACACACACACACACACACACATACACACACACACACACACACACACACACACACACACACACACACCTTTACTGCAGCCATGGCTAATTTGAGCAAGTTGGCCCTGGATGCTGAAAATGGCATCATGGCCTTGCCTTAGGCACTAAAATAGCTTGCATTTCTAGCAATAGATCAATGGCACTAGTTGGGTGGAGCATCACTGCATGGAGGCTTGCTCAATGGATCCCAATCAGGGCACATGCAGGAGTCAGTCTCTCTGCTTTCCCTCCTGCTCTCATTTAATAAAAAAAGAAACAGAAAAGAAAAAAGAAATAAAAGGCATCCATATTGATAAAAAAAGAAGTAAATGTATCAGTTTTGAAGATTGTATGATCTTGTATATAGAGAACCCCAAACACTTCACCAAAATACTATTAGAAACTATAACCAATACAGTACAGTCGCAGGATACAAAATCAATATACAAAATCTATTGCTTGCCTATATACCAGCAATAAAACTTAGGCAAATGATGAGGAAGGAAGGGCAGTCTCCCTCTTCCCTGAGAAGGAAGAAACAAAAAGAACACAAGGGAAAAGAACCAGCAGGGGTAACTGAGTCAGCCAGTGATAAATCAACTATATCCCATAGTTCTCTAAATGGGTGCTTAGAGTCACAATACAAAGCAAGAATAGCAGGATCTGTATATAACTATGATCAGTGATCTGCAGTGGCTGTAGTAAAGGGGAGTGTGTGTGTGTGTGTGTGTGTGAGAGAGAGAGAGAGAGAGAGAGAGAGAGAGAGAGAGAGAGAGAGAAGGGGGTATAGAAGTAGATGGTCACTTCCCCTGGGTGCCCTAACTGGGAATCAAACCCAGAATTTCCACATACTGAGTTGATACTCTACTGCTTAGTCAATTGGTTAGGGCTTTTATTTCTTTCTCTTGCCTAATTGCTCTGGCTAAAACTTCCAGAACTATGTTAAAAAAGAGTGGAGAGTGTGGGCAACCTTGTCTTATTTCTAATTTTAAAGGAAAATGCTTTATTTTTTCACCATTTAGTATGATATTGTCTGATGGCTTATCATATATGACCTTTATTATGTTGAGGTACGTTCCTTCTATTATGATTTTATTGAATGTTTTAAACACAAAGAGATGTTGTATCTTTCCCCTTGATGACCCCACCAAAACATTCCCTCCCCTCTCCTTGAGTCCTGGGAAACCTTAAATAAAGAAATCATATGCCTATTGCTTAGATACCTTAAAGGTAAATAACCTGTAAGAAAATCAACTTCAGGGAGCCCATGTTTTGGAGCTACAAGTCCCACGTGCTCTGCTGACTTTAATAAATCCTACTTCCTTTATCAAGTTCTCTGGACGTTTTTGTCCTCCTTTGATTCCTGTAATATCAAATATGGTGCATTGGCCAGGAACCGAGGAGGAAAGACACCTGCAATTGGCAAACTTCTGGCATCCCACTGGTGAGCCCCTGAGCTGCCCTGCAGACATGCCTGCTAAGCTTATGCCATGGATTTCCCTATGTGCACCCCTCTGTAGGACAGATGGGGGGTATGCTTTGCCAGTCTCAGCAAGGGCCAGACCACAAAGGAATAAGGAAAGAAGGGCATGTCAGAACCACAGTAAGGAAGGCCAGGCAAGGGAAGCTAGCTGGGGACTAGGGTCCTTCCCCACTGGGAAGAAGGGAGGGCTGATCACCCTCCAGAGAGTCACTAATTGCCCTCCATAGGTTATGAGTGAAGACTGTGCACTATTCACAGGTGTGGGAAGTGGTCCCCACAGGAGTGGTGATTCATCACCCTCCATGGGTTAGAAGTGTTGACTCATTGTTCTCCACAGGTTGTAGAGAACAGGCACCATGGGGTTATGAGTGGTGACTCATCACCCTCCACTGGTGTGTGGGTGGTTGTGTAAAATAGAGTGAGTGTGGAGTGAATGAGACAGACACTGGAGAGGAGTTCTGACTCCTTCCTACGGGCCCAAGTGAATATTGGGTCCTGAAACATGGTTCCATTGTGCACCTCATACAGTTAAGAGGCAGAATTGCATGTTGATAGTTTATATCTGTCTGCCATAAGCCAAGAGGGTCTGCTGTTTCCATGAGGGGAGCAGCCAGTGACAGAATGAAGTCAGTGGCATCCTCTCCAAGTTTCCTCTCTCCTTCCCCCATTCCTTCTTGTGGTGTGACTGTTGTCTGTCATGGAAGGTATGGGAGGTTCACAGAGAAAACCCACTCCTTTAGCTACGATGGTAAAGAATTTTAGAAAAAGGGTTCTCATGGAATTATGGGGTTACCATGTCACTGGGAAAATTGAGGACATTGTGAACTAAAATAGCCCACTTCTAGGGTGGGGTGGCCAGCAGAAGGAAGATTGGACAAGTCTGTTTTGCAGAAGGTGTAGGAGATAGTCAGTAGAAATCCAGGCCACCCCAATAAGTTTCCCTACATAAACACTTGGCTTACACTAGTTTTGCATCCACTCACTTGGCTTAGAGGTCAGGTGTGAAAAATGGCTTGGAATTAGACTGTGGTCCTGAGATAAATCTTTTGTGCAGATTTTGGAACACTGGGTCCTGTGGGGGCAGAACACTGCCCTTGAAAGCACTAGAAAGATTGTTTAAAGGAAAATAATTGATCCCTATGGCCTTTTCCTTACATACGTGAAAGACATTAGTTAATTACCCTTTTATGCACCTGGACACAGGCTTTGTTAAGTTACCTAATGAGCAAAGAGACCAATAAATTTGATGAGGCTGCAGTGGTCTGGGCTCTCAGTCCTAGAGGCTGAGTCCCCTGTACCCATCTTTCTCTGCATGTTGTGTTTTGTGTATGTTTTTTCTTAAGTCCTGCAGTGCCTTCTTTTCGTGCATGCCCACAGCTTAGCTGGTCTTGGCAAGTGGTGCCCAATGAGGGGCCTGGCAAATAGGGGCCCGACCAAAACAGGAGCCCAGTTGGAACAGTGACATGACTGAAAGAAAGATTGCCAGAGCGATAAAGTAAGGAAATAACTTCTGGACCCCGAGGGGAAATAGAGGCCTCAATTCAGTACGAAACAGCAAAGTGGTAAGGATACTCTCGGGAAAATACAGGATAACAATGGGGAATGGGGACAGTGTTACAAAACGCTGTCCCTATATCTGTCTCTTAAAACAATTGTTAAAGGCTGGCAAGACTAAAGCCAGTGAAGTAAAACTTTTAGAATTATTACAAGTACTTGAGAAACATTGTGCTTGGTTTCCTACTTTAGGAAGTCTAGATTTCAGTGACTGGGAAAATGTAGTAAAACAGTTGAAAAAATTACATACTTACGGTATTCCATTGCCGGCTACTATCTGGCAGACTTGGAGCTTAGTAAAATCAGTTTTAAACCTTTACAAACTAATGATGATAATGATAATGATGATGATGATGATGATGGAGATGAGGAATGTGCAGAGATTAAATACACTAAGCCTGAAAGTGCTCTGAAGGTTGACAAACCTTTCTTTTCCATGTGCTCCTTTAATTGATTTTTGTGGAATCTTTGCTGCCTCCTCTATCACCTATTTTTGTACCCAGGAAGTCTCCCCCACAGTTATCAGCTCTCCAGAAAGGAATATTACAGGCCTGTAGAGAGGGAGATTTAGATGCGTTACAAATGGCCTTTCCAGTAACAGTTACAGAGAGAGTAACTCCTGAGGTGAATCCCCAAAATCCTAATAGGGTTTATGAATTCAGCCATGAGCCAATTTCTTTTAAAATATTGAAGGAATTGAAATTAGCAGTACAACAATATGGAACTAATTCTCCTTTCAGTTATGTTCTGATTCAGGGTCTTACTGAAGGTTTTCTTTTAATTCCTGTTGATCAGAACACTTTGTCTTGGACTGTATTAAGTTCTGGGGAATTTCTGCAATTTAAGACATGGTAGTATGACCATGCTGAAACTCAAGCTGCACATAATAAAGCCCATAACATTCCTATTTCATTAGAACAATTGGTGGGCTTTGGAGCAGGGCAGGTGTCCCAAATCAACTTCCTATGAATGACCAGGCCATTGCCCAAATTAGGAAATATTGCTTGCGAGCTTGGGAGAAAATTGAATCTAAGGGAAAATAAAGTGTCTCTTTTCAAAACATATTGCAAAGACGAAAAGAGCCCTATACTGAATTTATTGCCCATCTCGAAGAGGCTATTAAAAAAAACAAATTACCAATGTTGAAGCTGCTGATACTTTACTCCAATTATTAGCATTTGAAAATGCTAACCAAGATTGCCAAAAGGCTATCAGCCCAATGAAAGGAAAATCAGACTTAACTGGATACATTAAAATTTGCCAAGGAGTTGGTACTGAGAGTTACAGGGCTACTATGATGGCTCAAGCTACGGTAAGATTAAAGTTAAACTCAAAATTTCCAGAAAAAATGCTATAATTGTGGCAAGTTAGGACATACTAAAAAGAGTTGTAATAAAAAAGGCAATGGAATAACTCCTCAGCAAAAAAAAAGGGAATGAGGGAGGAAAGCCACCTGGAATATGCCCATGTTGTAGGAAAGGTAACCTAACCATTGGTCTGGCCAATACCACTCTCAATATCATAAAAACGGAATAAACACTGCTTCAGGGAAACTACCAGTGGGGCATATTTCTATTCCTGTTCCCAAAAGGGGACATACCCAGTGCAGCAGGAAGCTTCCAAGCTTCCTCAGTAGTAATACTCTGCAGTGTCCTGGAATTATCCCCAGCCACAGCAGGGGGTGCAGCTGTGGATGTTATGACCAGAGAGGGTATTCTTTTAATTCCCAGACAGGACTCTGTAAAGATTAAGACTGGTTTACGTGGACCACTACCTCCTAATATGATGGGACTTTTGCTAGGATGTTCCAGTTTAACATCAAAGGGAGACCTAGTTCATACTGGAGTTATTGACAGTGATTATACTGGGGACATTATAGTCCTGATATCTTCCTCAACCCCATGGAAGGCAAATCCTGGAGAGCGGATCACTCAATTTTTATTGTTGCCTTATATTCCAATTGGATCAAGTCAGAAAGTCCATGGCTCACAAGAATTTGGGAGCTCTGGACAAGCAGGGGTCTTTTTAACAACAACAACAACAAAAAGGGTCATCCTACCTAGAAATTACTATACAAAATAAACTCTCATATTCCTTCCCATACTAATCTACCAGGACCTTTAGCTAAAGGCAATGCTACAGCTGACAAACTGGTTATCCCCACTTTTACAGAGGCAAGTTAGTTTCATTACTTGACTCATATTAATGCTTCAGGACTCTGTACTAGATTCCAATTGTCTTGGAAACAGGCTCGATATTCTATGCACGTGTCCTAAATGTCAAATTATTAACAATCCCAAACAGTTACCTCCTGCGATTAATCTTTGAGGCTTAGAACCAAATCACATTTGTACGATGGCTGTGACTCCATCTTTTGGTAAACAATCACATTCCAAAACGTTTATTGGAATGCTAATTGCTGCTATTATACTTAGTAAGGCCACAGCAGTATAAGGAGCAGCTTTACATCAGAGTATCCAAACTATTGAATTTATTCAAAAATGACATGAAAATGCTAGTTTAGCATGGGGAAGTCAAATTCACCTTACTCAAGAAATCAACACATGCCTAATAGATTTACAAAATGAGGTGTTACTGCTCAGGGAAAAACTAATAACTAAAAATACAGTTTAAATTTTAATTAGTGGAAAAAAATTATCAGGCTCAAATGGATCATGTTTGAGATAGAGAACAAGGTGTTATTGTTCAGCATAATAAATTAGTTTAATGGATATTCTTACCTAATTCGACTATAAAATCTTTCTCTCCCTATCTTGATCCCATGTCTTCACTTATTCTCAAAGGAAGAGAATGAATTCAAAAATTTGTGGGATGTGATTTACCATCATCATTCCCTTAACAAGAGCTGATGCTTCTTCTTGGTTTACACTTAATTTTTTGAATTATCTACCTTTTTTGTCCTCCACAGCTGCGGATCAACATTACTCTGCTTCTTCCTTATCTTCTGTTACAGAACATCCACTTCTATGGTGGCAAGATCCGGTGAGCAATCTTTGGGAAACAGGACAATTGTTAACCTGGGGATGAGGTTTTGCTTGTATCTTACCCTCTAAAGGAGAAACCCCACTTTGGGTACCCTCTCATCAAGTAAAACCTTATCATGAGCAAGAGAAAACAGAGAAGACTCATCTATGACCTGGAACCCCCAATCATGCAGATGGAAAAAAATTTTAGCAAAAAAACTAACCCTCCAGACAACCTGTCTGGTGGGACTGATGCAAGTGACAAAGAAGGCAGCTCTTCTAACAAGAAAGCAGATAAGCCCTGGCTGGTTGGCTCAGCGGTAGAGCGTCGGCCTAGCGTGCGGAGGACCCGGGTTCGATTCCGGCCAGGGCATACAGGAGAAGCGCCCATTTGCTTCTCCACCCCTCCACCGCGCTTTCCTCTCTGTCTCTCTCTTCCCCTCCCGCAGCCAAGGCTCCATTGGACCAAAGATGGCCCAGGCGCTGGGGATGGCTCTGTGGCCTCTGCCTCAGGCGCTAGAGTGGCTCTGGTCGCATCATGGCGACGCCCAGGATGGGCAGAGCATCGCCCCCTGGTGGGCAGAGCGTCGCCCCTGGTGGGCGTGCCGGGTGGATCCCGGTCGGGCGCATGCGGGAGTCTGTCTGACTGTCTCTCCCTGTTTCCAGCTTCAGAAAAATGAAAAAGAAAAAAAAAAAAAAAAAAAAAAGCAGATAAAATATTTGTGCCAAGAAGCAGAGGAACAATTGAAGCAGCAGAAAACTTTGATGTTGGCCCCTAATATGACAGTTGCACTTTTTGCTCTGCTTCCAGTAACTTCCTCAGGTGCTCACAAAAAACCTGCTAGCAATTGACGTAGAGAAAGGCTGCAAGACTGCTTATGCAGCTGTGCAAAAACAAGAAGGGGGACATATGGAAAAATGGCTCGGAATTAGACTGTGGTCCTGAGACAAGCCTTTTGTATGGACTTTGGAACACCGGGTCCTGCAGGGGCAGAACCCTGTCCTTGAGAGCACTAGAAAGATTGTTTAAAGGAAAATAATTGATACCTATGGACTTTTTCTTACATACCTGAAAGACATTAGTTAATTATTACCCTTTTATGCACCTGAACTCAGGCTTTGTTAATTTACCTAATGAGCAAAGAGACCAATAAATTTGATGAGGCTGCAGTGATCTGGTCTCTCAGTCCTAGAGGCTGGGAGTCCCCTGTGCCCATCTTTCTCTGTATATTGTGTTTGGTGTATGTTTTTTCTTAAGTCCTGCAGTGCCTTCTTTTCATGCATACCCACGGCTTAGCTGGTCTTGGCAGTAGGGCTTCTACAGTGTTGATAGATAAGGCAGGAAGTGTTTTGCCAAGATCCAGAAAGGTGTTGCAGCAGCCAAAGCCAGAAATTTTAACCCCTAGTGCAGTGGTCCCCAACCCCCGGACCACGGACTGGTACCAGTCCATGGGCCATTTGGTAACCATCTGCAGAGAAAGAATAAATAACTTACATTATTTCTGCTTTATTTATATTTAAGTCTGAATGATGTTTTACTTTTTAAAATGACCAGATTCCCTCTGTTACTTCTGTCTAAGACTCACTCTTGATGCTTGTCTCAGTCACATGATACATTTATCCATCCCACCCTAAATGCCAGTCCATGAAAATATTTTCTGACATCAAACAGGTCCATGGCCCAAAAAAGGTTGAGGACCACTGCCCTAGTGAACCAGAAGAAGCTAAAACTTTGGCTTTTCCACCTTATGTGCCAGCAAGGCTCTACCCATCCATACCTGACTCTCTGTTTACCCCAGAGACTGCAACTGACTCAGGCCTGTCATCGACAGATTTATCAGGTCCCAGCATAAGCTTGCCCTAGCCGGAGGTGACCCCCACTGCATCACCAGAATCAGGCCCAGGCTGTTCTCCCCTAGCTGGAGGTTACAACAGGTGCCTAAGCCTAGGCTTGTTCTAACTCTGTTCCCAGAGAGGAGGAGTAGAGGATTTTTGCTACTGAGTCTGGGAAGCCACCTAACAAAACAAAACAAAAAAACTAATTCAAAATTACCCTGAATTCAGGGCTGAAGAACCCCCACCCCCGGGAAGGCAATAAACCAAGGGCTAGTGTGGATAGAATTAAAACCTGGAACAGTGCCTATCAGCCAGAAACAATACCCAATACCTAGGGAGGTCTTAAAAGAAATTCAAGTGCATTTACAAAGGCTCAAGGAGCACAGAATTATTATCTTGTGCCAGTCATCCTGGAATACTCCTTTGCTCTCCATCAGAAAACTAAGAGCCAATGATTATTGACTATTACAGGACTTGAGGACCATAAACAAGGCACCGTGACTTTGCACCCAAAAGTACCAAATCCTTATACACTCATAAGCCTCCTCCCTGCTCAAGTCTCATGGTTCACTTGCTTAGACTTAAAAGATGTCTCCTTATTATAATACTGGCTCCTAAAAGCTGGAAGCTGTTAGCCTTTCAATGGGAGGACCCAGCTACAGAGGCAAAGGTGTAGTTCACCTAGACTAGGCTGTGACAAGGGTTCCAAGAATTCCCCTACCATTTTTTGGGAAAGCTTTTGCTCAGAACCTCCAGAGGTTTCCAGCACAGGACATAGGATGTGTCTTCCTTCAGTATGTGGATGATCTGTTGCTAGGTCATGAGACTCTCCAAGAATGTGCTCAAGAAACATATGAGCTTCTACACCATCTAGAGAAGAATGTATACAAGGTCTTAAAGAAGAAGTCCCAGATCTGCCAAAGGCCAGTAAGATACTTGGGATTAATTTTCCAACATGGAGAAAGGAGGCTAGGAATAGAATGAAAACAGGTTATTCAGAACATCCCAGTCCTCAACACAAGGAGAAAAGTTAGAGAGTTCCTGGGTGCAGTAGGATTCTGCTGTTTATGAAGCCCCAACTTTGCAACCCCCTCAATGAAGTTACAAAGAACAGAGAAATGGAGCCCATGGACTGGGGGCCAGAACAGGATTGTGCCTTTCAGACACTTGAAAAGGAATTACAGGGAGTGATGTCAGAGAAATGGCACCGTGAAGAGTGAGACTGACAAATCTCCCCAAAATTTCAACAAGTTCATAAACCAGAGACAGAAAAATTTATCCTTGGTGCATCGTGAGTTTCAGACACTGAAGGCAAAGGTAGGTAGGGTCGAGTGAAAAATTGACTAAATATATAATCAACCCTGAAGGAAATAATTTGGACAAAAAACACTGCCTTCGGCCCTGGCCAGTTGGCTCAGTGGTAGAGCGTCGGCCTGGCTTAAGGAAGTCCCGGGTTCGATTCCTGGCCAGGGCACACAGGAGAGGCGCCCATTTGCTTCTCAACCCCTCCCCCTCTCCTTCCTCTCTGTCTCTCTCTTCCCCTCCTGCAGCCAAGGCTCCACTGGAGCAAAAGATGGCCCGGGCGCTGGGGATTGCTCCTTGGCCTATGCCCCAGGTGCTAGAGTGTCTCTGGTAGCGACAGAGCAATGCCCCAGATGGGCAGAGCATCGCCCCCTGGTGGGCATGCCGGGTGGATCCCCGTCGGGCACATGTGGGAGTCTATCTGGCTGCTTACCCAATTCCAGCTTCAGAAAAATACCAAAAAAAAACACAAAACAAAACAAAACCACTGCCTTCCTCACTAACCTGAGCAAAGGTTGCTTTCACTTGGAACTGAGAGTCTAGGTGGGGCTAAGGATGTGGAGGAGGCTAGGCTGTGGCATGGAAGTTCCTTCAAGCCGCGGAAAGGGTGTGCCTGTAGTGAATCAGCCCATGTGAGCAAATGCATGCGCCATGAACAAACACCCACACCATGAGCAGCAGCTGACAGCGGTGTGCAGAGAGTGCTCCAAAGCTAACTTTCCTACACCATAGCTTCTCTGGGTGGATGGGGCGCCTCACCCAGCCGTTCAAGCTAACAATCAAGTGTTGGGGGAGGGGCGTGCAAGCAGCTTGCAGTCCTTTCTGTAGCAGATCGGTGGATCCAATCGCTGAAATTAGCATAACCCATAGTCTGCTTACCTCCCAACTGACCTACATGGCTCTAATTGACAAGATCACTCTCAGTTCACCGATCTAAGACAAGAGGCATGATATTTTTTAGTGCCTCTTGCTAAAGAGGTGGGGGAAACTTCTGATTGGCAGAGCTTTCATACTCAGGGATATATGCTAACAAGAGGGTCTTGACAAGTGTTAAGACCTCCTGTACTGCAGGTGGCGACTAAGGCATCTTCTTCCTAGCCAAAACAGGTTACAAAGTGCAGAAATCCTGGGAAGAGTGGTCCCACAGAGTCCTAGGTGTGCTGAATGGGCCTGGAGGCTCATAGAAAGTCACCTTGAGAGCAATTGGCTCCCAGCCCCGCCTGATTACACTGGCAGCTCTGACTGCCAGAGCCTTACCCAGAGCCCTGCGTTGAGTGGGGATAGAGTGGGGATTTGCCAGTCTTTAATCCTCTTACTCCCCAGGCAGAGGCAATGGCAGCCTCATAGCTGGATCATCAGGCTTCTAATTCAGGAAGGAGAGACTAGGAGAGAGGCTCTGCGAAAATGGACTCTCTCATTTTCGGAGCCTGCAAATGCTAACAAGCCTTGACTACAAATGAGACTGAAGCCTAATATATGACATCACCATAGAGTCTCATCAACTGCAAATCCCTACCTAAGCATGCCACAGGGGCAGAGCCTGGGGTACAGAGTCACTGACCAGGAAGAGGGAGAGGAACGAAAAAGGAAGAAGTTAGCCTCTCAAAGTCAAGAAAAATCCAGACTTTATAACTTGTTCTACTATTTTTTGTTTCTTTCATTTTTTTTGCCTTTATTATTATTATTTCTATTTCCTCCACCTTGGTCCTTTTATTCTCTGCCCATCTTATTCTGTCTTCTTCTTGAACTACACTACCCATAAGTTTTACATTTTATTTCTTTTCTTCCTTGCTCTCCATGAGGCTTACACTCTAAAACCCTTAACTCTCTCTCCCTCTTTTTGTTTTTTTCCTTCTTTTCCTTTCCCCCTTTTTCTTATTTCTCTCTATATATTAGTTTCTTCTTTTCTACTTTTACTTTCCTCTCATTCAATCCTCAATCACGAAACAAATTATTTAATTTAGGACTCAAGGTGTTTTTTTGTGGCATTTTGGGTGCTTTTTACCTCGGTTTTTAACTCATTAGCATTCCCCTTAACCCAGGATCTCCATTCTATTTAGTTTTTGCTCCACTTAATACAATAGTTTTTTTTTCCCTTTTTCCTGTTTCTCTCTTATCCCTCTCGTTATATCTCTTAGTTGACCATCACTTACGAGCAAATCATTTTATACTTGACACAAATTTTTTTTTCTTTTTTACATTTTGTGGGTCCCTACCTCCTTTTTTGCCCCTTGAACACTTCCCCCCAACACAGGCACTCCATTGTAGGCAGTTTTTGTTCCATTTAGCATAACATAATTCACAGTTTATCATATTTCCCTAAAGAGGAGGGGAGAGGAGGGGAAGAGAAGAAAAAAAGGAGGGGAATAATAAATTATTATTGGGTTTTCTTGTGTTTTTTTTCCCAAATTTTTATTTTTTTTTACTTTTTATTCTTTATTAATTTTCATTAGTACTATTAATAAGACCACCCTCAGATGCCATTAAGAAAAAGGAAATCGAATATCATGGATACAAAAAATAGAGAAGTAACACAGATAGATGTGGAAAAATCTATGGAGAAAAAATTTAATATATTAGAAACCTTGAAGATAAATGACAAAGAATTTAAAAAAGAAATCCTAAAAATACTAATAGATATACAAGAAAACACAGAAAGGCAATTTAGAGAGCTCAGAAAACAATTCAACGAACACAAAGAATATATTTCCAAGAAAATTGAAACTATAAAAACAAATCAAACAGACATGAAAAACTCAATTCACGAACTGAAAAATGAGGTAACAAGCTTAGCTAATAGAACAGGCCAGATAGAAGGTAGGATTAGTGACATAGAAGACAAGCAACTTGAGACACAACAGAGAGAAGATAGAGACTCAAAATTTAAAAAAAAATTAGACAGCCCTACAGGAATTGTCTGACTCCATCAAAAAGAATAACATAAGAAAAATAAGTATATCAGAGGGAGAAGAGAGAGAAAATGGAATGGAGAATATATTTAAACAAATAATAGACAAGAACTTCCCAAGCCTGTGGAAAGAACTACAGTATCAAATTCCAGAAGCAAACAGAACACCGAGTTTTCTTAACCACAACAAACCTACTCCAAGGCATATCATAATATAAATGGCACAAATCAATGACAAAGAAAAAATTCTGAAGGCAGTCAGGGAAAAGAAGAATACAACATATAAAGGAAAGCTTATAAGTTTATCATCAGATTTCTTAGCAGAAACTCTATAAGCTAGAAGATAGTGGACTACAATATTTAAAGCCCTGAAAGAGAGAAACTTTCAACCAAGAATACTGTATCCATAATAGCTATCCTTCAAATATGGAGGAGAAATAAAAACATTCATAAATACAGAAAAAATGATGGAATTCATCATCAGAATACCCTCACTTCAGGAAGTACTAAAAGGGGGTTTTCCAACCAGATTCAAAGAACAAAACAAAACAAAACCACAAGTAAAAGCTCGACCAAGAACACAATAAAACCAAATTTAAACTGTGACAGCAAAAGCAAAAATAAAAGGGAGAGGAAGAAGATTAACAGTAGCAAAGGACAATGAAGTGCAGAAACACTCATAAGATAAGGTACTACAATGAATATGGTAGGTATCTTTTTTTATTACTTAATGGTAACCACCCTTGAAAAAACCACCACAGAAGCACATGACTTAAAAAAGGTAGCAACAGAGAAAAAAAGTATGGAATACAAAGAAACAAAAACAAATGATAGAAAAACAAAAGAGAAGAATCAAACAAGATACAAAACTAACAGAAAGCAATTTATAAAATGGCAATAGGGAACCCACAAGTGTCAATAATTACACTAAATGTAAATGGATTAAACTCACCAATAAAAAGACACAGAGTAGCCTGACCTGTGGTAGCGCAGTGGATAAAGCATCGACCTGGAAATGCTGAGGTCGCTGGTTCAAAACCCTGGGCTTGCCTAGTCAAGGCACATATGGGAGTTGATGCTTCCAGCTCCTCTCTCCTCTCTCTCTGTCTCTCTCTGTCCCTCTCTGTCTCCTCTCTAAAATGAATAAATAAAATGAAAAAATTAAAAAAAAAAAGACACAGTAGCAGAATGGATTAAAAAAGAAAATCCAACTGTATGCTGCCTACAAGAAACACATCTAAGGAACAAGGATAAAAACAAATACAAAGGGAAAAGCTGGAAAACAATACTCTAAGCAAATAACGTCCAAAAAAAAGCAGGTGTAGCAATACTCATATAGAATAATGCTGACTTCAAGATAGAAAAAGTACTCAGAGACAAAAATGGTCATTTCATAATGATAAAGGGGACACTGAATCAAGAAGACATAATAATCCTTAATATATACGCACCAAACCAAGGAGCACCAAAATATATAAGACAGCTACTTATTGACCTAAAAAAAAACTGACAAAAATATAATCATACTTGGAGACCTCAATACATCTCTGATGGCTCTACATCAGTCATCCAAACAGAGAATCAATAAAGATATATTGGCCTCAAAAAAAACACTAGAGCACCGGATATGATAGACATCTACAGGACACTTCATCCCAAAGCAAGAAAGTATACATTTTTCTTTAGTGTACATGGAACATTCTCAAGATTTGACCAAATGTTGGGCCACAAAAATAACATCAGCAAATTCAGAAAAATTGAAATTGTACCAAGCATATTTTCTGATCATAAAGCCTTGAAACTAAAATTCAATTGCAGAAAAGAGGGGAAAAAACCCACAAAAATGTGAAAACTAAACAACATACTTTTAAAAAAAATGAATGGCTCAAAGAAGAAATAAGTGCAGACATCAAAAGATATGACAAATGACAATACGACATATCAGAATTTCTGGAATGCAGCAAAAGCAGTAATAAAAGAAAGTTCACATCACTTCAGGCCTATATGAACAAACAAGAGAGAGCCCAAGTGAACCACTTAACTACACACCTTCAGGAACTAGAAAAAGAAGAACAAAGACAACTCAAAACCAGCTGAAAAAAGGAAATAATAAAAATCAGAGCAGAAATAAATGAAATAGAGAACAGAAAAACTATAAAAAAAATTAATAAAACAAGGAGCTGGTTCTTTGAAAAGATCAACAAAATTGACAAACTCTTGGCAAGATTCACCAAAGAAAAAAGAGGACTCTTATAAACAAAATCCAAAATGAAAGAGGAGAAATCACCACAGACATCATAGATATACAAAGAATTCTTATAGAATACTACAAAAAACTATATGCCACCAAATTCAACAGTCTAGAAGAAATGAATAAATTCCTAGAAAAATACAACCTTCCTAGACTGAGTCATAAAGAAACAGAAAGCCTAAACAGACCAATTAGCAGGGAGGAAATAGAAAAAAATATTAAAAATCTCCCCCAAAATAAAAGTTCAGGCCCAGACAGTTATAATAGTGAATTCTATCAAACATTCAAAGAAGACTTGGTTCCTAATCTACTGAAAGTCTTCCAAAAAATTGAAGAAGAAGCAATACTTCCAAACACATTTTATGAGGCCAACATAACTCTCATATTGAAACCTCTCAAGGATTGCACAAAAAAAGGAAACTACAGACCAATATCTCTAATGAATACAGATGCTAAAATACTAAACAAAATACTGGCGAATCGAATACAACATATTAAAAAAATAATACATCATGATCAGGTGGGATTCATCTCAGAATCTCAAGGATGCTTCAACATACATAAAGCGGTTAATGTAATACACCATATCAACAAAACAAAAAACAAAAACCACATGATATTATCAATATATGCATAAAAGGCATTCAATAAAATACAACACAATTTATGTTTAAGGCACTCAACAAAATGGGTATAGAAGGAAAATATCTCAACATGATAAAGGCCATATATGATAAACCATCAGCCAACATCATATTAAATGGCATAAAACTGAGGACTTTCCACCTTAAGTCAGGAACAAGAGAGGGTTGTCCTCTCTCTCCACTCTTATTTAACATAGTGCTAAAAGTTCTGGCCAGAGCAATCAGACAAGAGAAAGAAATAAAAGGCATCCATATCAGAGAAGAAGAAGTAAAGGTATCACTTTTTGCAGATGATATGATCCTATACATCGAAAACCGAAGGACTTCACAAAAAGATTACCAGAAACAATAAACCAGTACAGTAAGGTCGCAGGATACAAAATTAACTTACAAAAGTCCATAGCCTTTCCATATGCCAACAATGAAATATTAGAAAACGAACTAAAAAAAATAATCCCCTTCATGATTTCAAGAAAAAAAATAAAATGCCTAGGAATAAACATAAGAAAGTATGTAAAGGACCTATATAACAAAAACTACAAAGCATTGTTAAGGGAAATCAAAAAAGATACAATGAGCCTGACCTGTGGTGGCGCAGTGGATAAAGCATCGATCTGGAAATGCTGAGGTCGCCGGTTCGAAACCCTGGGCTTGCCTGGTCAAGGCACATATGGGAGTTGATGCTTCCAGCTCCTCCCCCCTTCTCTCTCTCTGTCTTTCTCTCCTCTCTCTCCCTCTCTGTCTCTGTCTCCTCTCTAAAAATGAATAAATAAAATTTAAAATAAAATAAAATAAAATAAAAAGTTAAAAAAAATATACAATGAGATGGAAGAATATTTCTTGTTCTTGAATAGGAAGAATAAATATAATCAAAGTGGCCATATTACCTAAAGCAATTTATAAATTTAATGAAATTCCCATCAAAATTCCTATGACATTTTTTAAAGAAATAGAAGAGAAAATCATCAGATTTATATGGAACTATAAAAAACCCCAAATAGCCAAAGCAATCCTAAGGAAAAAGAATTAAGCTGGGGGCATTACAATACCTGACTTCAAACTATATTATAGGGCCACAACAATCAAAACAGCATGGTATTGGCAGAAAACTAGACACTCAGACCAATGGAACAGAATAGAAAGTCTAGAAATAAAACCACATATACATGGTCAAATAATTTTTGATAAAGGTGCCAACAACACACAATGGAGACAAGAAAGCCTCTTTAATAAATGGTGCTGGGAAAAATGGAAAGCCACATGCAGAAGAATGAAACTTGACTACAGCTTGCCCAATTGTACAAAAATTAATTCAAAATGGATCAAAGACCTAAATATAAGACCTGAGACAATAAATTACATAGAAGAAGACCATAAACTCATGGACCTGGGTTTTAAAGATCATTTTATGAATTTGACTCCAAAGGCAAGAGAAGTGAAGGTAAAGATAAATGAATGGGACTACATCAGACTAAGAAGTTTTTGTTCAACAAGAGAAAATAACTGACAACAAAATAAACATACAGCCAACTAAATAGGATATGGTATTTTCAAACAATAGCTCAGATAAAGGCCTAATATCAAAAATATACAAAGAACTCATAAAACTCAACAACAAACAAACAAACAATCCAATAAAAAATGGGAAGAGGACAAGAACAGACACTTTTCTTAAGAAGAAATACAAATGGCCAACAGATATATGAAAAGATGCTCATCTTCATTAGTTATTAGAGAAATGCAAATCAAAACTGCAATGAGATACCACCTCACACCTGTTAGATTAGCTATTATCAACAAGACAGGTAATAGCAAATGTTGGAGAGGCTGTGGAGAAAAAGGAACCCTCATTCACTCTTGTTGGGAATGTAAAGTAGTACAACCATTATGGAAGAAAGTATGGTGGTTCCTCAAAAAACTGAAAATAGAACTACCTTATGACCCAGCAATCCCTCTACTGGGTATATACCCAAAAAATCTCAGAAATATTGATCCGTAAAGACACATGCAGCCCCATGTTCATTGCAGCATTGTTCACAGTAGCCAAGACATGGAAACAACCAAAAAGCTCTTCAATAGAAGACTGGATAAAGAAGATGTGGCACATATACACTATGGAATACTACTCAGCCATAAGAAATGATGACATGGGATCATTTACACCAAAATGGTGGGATCTTGATAACATTATACGGAATGAAATAAGTAAATCAGAAAACAAACAAGAACTACATGATTCCATACATTGATGGGACATAAAAACGAGACTAAGAGACATGGACAAGTGTGTGATGGTTACCGGGGGTAGAGGGAGGGAGGACGCAGGAGGGAAGTAGTGAGAGGGAAAGAGGAGGGGGAAAAGCACAAAGAAAACTAGATAGAAGGTGACAGAGGACAATCTGACTTTGGGTGATGGGTATGCAACATAATTGAATGACAAGGTAACGTGGACATATTTTCGTTGAATATATGTACCCTGATTTATTGATGTCACCCCATTAACATTAATAAAACATTTTTTATAAAACAAAAGAAAAGGAATTACAAGTTGCTTCAGCGCCAGTGTCTTCCTAACCTAGCAAAACCTTTTGTGCTGTATGTTTCTAATAGGAGCAAGACAGCGGTGGGTTTATTAACTCAGGATTTGGGGTCATGGCCTAGACCAGTAGCCTACCTCTTCAAGCAACTAGATGGGATTGCAAAGGGCTGGCCACCATGATTGAGAGCCCTAGCAACCACTGCCATGCTGGTTCAAGAAACAGACTAACTTTAGGACAAGACCTAAAAGTGCAGGTGCCACATGCAGTAGTTACTCTGATGAATGCCAAAGGACATTACTGGGTCACTAATGTCCGCCTCACTAAGTACCAGAGTTTATTATGTGAAAACTCAAGACTAGTAATAGAAGTGTGTACCACTCTAAATCCAGCAACACTTCTCCCAGTGAATGAGGGAAACCCGCAGCACAGTTGCTTGAAAATGTTTGATTCAGTATACTCCAACCAGCTGGACTTGCTGGATCAACCCTGAAGGGAGCCCAATTGGGAGCTGTATGTAAGTGGAAGCAGCTAAGTTAACTCAAGAAGAGAAAGGTAGGCAGGTGTGCAGTAGTGACTCTAACAGAGAGTATAGATGCACAGCCCCTACCCTAAGGCATTTTTGCTCAATGGGAAGAACTGATTGTCCTGATTGGAGCCTTGAAGCTCAGTGAAAAAGAAAAAGAATAATTTTCTATACAGATTTCTGTTTTGCCTTTCTCATTTTCCAAATATATAGGGCAATTTACAAAGAGAGAGGACTCTCAACTTCTGGGGGTAAAGAACGTAAATATCCAGAAGAAATTCTCCAGTTGCTGGAAGCAGTCTGAAAGCCAAAAGAAGTAACAGTAATTCAATGACAAGGACACCAGAGGGAGGAATGATAGAAGCCCAGGGAATTGCCAAAGCAGATGCAGGGCCAAAGAGGTCTTCTACCCCACCCTACCACAATGGTACTATAGCCCCTCTCATCCCCTGGGCCCTGGAAATATTACATAGATAATATAAGGGAGAGAAAGAAGGGGCCAAACAATTAAAGGACAGCTAGATACAACTGTCAGATGGTAGAGTTGTCATTCTCTACCTGTTCAGGCCAGCAGTAGTCCAGGATTTGCATGTTTCCACCCATCTGGGACAAGAAAATACAGAAAAACTGCTAGGGAGATATTTCTATATCCCTCTCTTGGCAACCCTAGCCAAGAAAGTCAGCTTGTGCTGTTTAACTTGCCATCAGAATAAAGCAAAACAAGAACCTTCAGTACCCCCCAGTATTTAGTCCAGTGGGGCAACCCCCTTCAAGGATATAAAGTTGGACTTCACTGAGATGCCCAAAAGTCAAGGTTATCAGTACCTGTTGGTGTTAGTATGCACTTACTCAGGATGGATAGAAGCCTACCCTACCTGGACTAAAAAGGCTAAAGAAATAATAAGGGTGTTGTTCAGAGAAGTCATTCCAAGGTTTGGACTGCCACTTTGGATAGGCTCTGATAACAACCCAGCCTTTGTGGCTAAGGTAGTATAAGGAACAGCTCAAGCATTCCATATCACTGAAAAGCTTCATGCAGCATACAGACTTCATAGCTAGGGAAAGGTGGAACGTATAAACAGGACGCTGAAGTTAGGGCTTTGCAAATTATGTCAGAAAACAGGACTTAAATGGGTACAAATTTTGCCTCTAATATTGTTTAAGATTTGTTGCATCCCTCCTCCCCCCAAGAATACTGGGTATTCACCTTATGAGGTACTATAAAATAGGCCTCCCCCAATATTATGTAGTTTGCCAGAGACTCTGTGAGAATTAGAAAAAACAGAACTACGTAGGCAATTAAAAATTTTAGGCAAGGTAGCCAGTACCATTCCCAAGTGTATGCTAGAGAGGGCTCTGAGCAGTTTGTTTGCCTCTACCCATTCTTTTTGTTTTCCCCAGGAAACCAGGTATGGGTCAAAGATTAGAATCCAGTTCCCCTCTGACCCCGGTGGAAGGTATCTTACTCCATGATCCTGACCACTTCCACTGCTGCCAAGGTAGAATGCATACCCACCTGGATTCATCACAGCCAGCTGAAGCCTGTAGACAGAGCAGAGATGCCATCATGGACAGCACTGACTGACCCTGCCAACCCTTGTAAGTTGACCCTGAGAAGAACAACATGCCCTGCTCCAGCCACAAACTGGGAGCGGGCTTGTCCACACATATCTGAAGCCTGAGGAACCTCGCCATGGTGCTCTTGATAACTGGACTCTGAGAAAGGAGGGGAACTAGGGCAGAGAACTATGAACTGTGTATCCATATCACCAAAGAATGCCAAAAGGTCTCCACCACCTTGCTTTTCTATAGCTTCTATGAATGTGAGGGAACTCAGAGAGGGACCTGTACCTAATCAGACTCAATATGCAGTGTGTGACCTAGGGGATAACCAGCCCTATGTCTGTTATAATCCTACAGATCCTCCTACTACAACAATATTTGAAGTAAAAATAGCAGCAGGAGGATAGCAGAGATGGATAGGACAAACAATAGCCCAGACCAAATTTAAAGGAAACCCCTGACAAATTACACTGAGGTTTGATGCATGTGCAGCCATAAGCCAGGTGTCATGGGATGAAAGAAGGACCTATCGGTCTCTCAGCTGGAAAAAAAACTACAGGGTAGGAGAAAAGTATATATGCTCACAAAGTTTTAACTGTGAAACCGGCTGTGTATATTAGTCATGTGTTTTATGGGCAACATGGGAAAAGGATAGTTCCAAGAAGAAGGAAGTATACCCAAGGAAAGGAACAGCCCTGTCAAATTGTACTAGCCATAGGTTCAATCCCTCAGAGCTAGTTATAACCAATCCTCTGGACCCCCGCTGGAGGAAAAATGAGGTATTAACCCTTGATATTAGTGGAGCCGGTTTAAACCACTATGCTCAACTCAGCATCCAAGGCCAGATACAGGGCCACTTGGTTGGAGCCTTCCAAGCATATAAGTCTTTTTAAGAAGAAGCAATTAGACCCCTACCACCACTCCCACCAACAACTAAGAACTTGTTCCTCAGGATGGCTTAGAGAATAGCCCACTCCATAAATATCACCTCTTACTATGTATGTGGGGGTACCCTGACGGGAAACAGATGGCCATGGGAAGCTAAGGAACTGGTTCCCACAGAGGCTAGGCCAAATGTAATGACCCCCCACACCTCTGATGACAGCCAATAAATTTTAAAACATACTATCATAAAGAAGTACTGCTTAGCCAGAGGAGGAGATCTGACTGAATCAGCTGGAGAACTGACTTGCCTTGGGCAATGGTATTATAATGCCACCTCCAAGCAAAATGTGTGGTGGGGAAACCAGATTGAGAGAAATCCATTGGCCAAATTTCCTGAGCTTACTAGAGCCTGGAAGAACCCAGACAGGGCCAGAGACTGGATAGCAGCACATGGACTTTACTGGATTCGAGGAAACAGGGCTTATACTCATCTCTCCAAGAATTGGGAAGGAAACTGTATAATAGATTCAATAAAGACCTCCTTCTTCTTCTTGCCTCTAAAATCAAAGGAACTGCTTGGCTACCCAGCTTCACAGCCCTTACAATGGGTAAGAAGTGAACTCAGATAGGAGACTAGAAAGATGATAAATTGGAGTCGTTAATCCAATACTATAGATCTGCCACCTGGGCAGAGGATAGATCTTGGGGCACCATACCCCCATTTATATGTTAAACCATATTATTCGATTACAGGCAGTTTTAGAAATCATTACCAATAAGACTAGCAGTGCCCTAACCTTCCTTTCGTATCAACAAACTCAGATAAGGAACACCATCTACCAAAACAGGTTGGCACTAGACTATTTATTAGCAGTAGGTGGAGTGTATAGGAAATTCAATCTTACTAATTGTTGCCTATAAATAGATGGCCAGGGACAGGTAGTTAGAACCTTTTCAAGAAGATGATAAAACTGCAAACATGTCCATGCAGTTTTGTCACGGATATGACCCTAGTAGCCTTTTTAGGGGATGGTTCTCAGCCTTTAGTGGGTTTAAAACCCTAACAGGAGCAGTATTACTACTCCTAGGAATTTGCTTAATAGGCCCCTGTTTGTTGCCACTACTAATGAACAGTATAAGGAATATAATAGAGGCCACAGTACAGAAACAAACCACAACCCATATATACTTTACCCACCACTATCAGGCCTTCCCCTTGAGATCAGATAAAGGATTTGAGACACCAGCACAAAAGAAATTCTGAAGTCTCAAAGGGGTGAATGAGGAAAGAGTGGCAGGTCTCCTCCTCCCTGAGAAGGAAGAAATGAAAACAATATAAGGGAAAGAAGCCAGCAGGGGTAACCAAGTCAGCCAGTGATAAATTAACTATATCCCATAGTTCTCTAAATGGGTGCTTAGAGTCACTCACAATACAAAACAAGAATAACAGGATTTGTATGTAACTATGACCAGTGATCTGGAAACACCTTGCCCCTTGCTGACACCACCGATACTTTTTCTCCCCTCTCCTTGAGTCCTAGGAAAACTTAAGCAAATAAATTGCATGCCCATTGCTTAGACACTGTAAAGATATATAACCTATGAGAAACTCAACTTTGGGGAGCTCCTGTTTTGGAGCTACAAATCCCACATGCTCTGCAATCTTTAATAAACCCTACTTCCTTCATCAAGATGTTTGGGCATTTCTGTCCTCCTTTGATTCCTGCAATAATGAAATCAAGAGAACAATACCTTTTACAATGGCAACAAAAATAATTTAAAATGCCTAGGAATAAACTGGACAAAGGATGTGAAGGACCTATATACTGAAAACTACAAAACATTATTTAAAGTAATTGAAAAAGAAAAAATAAAACAGAAAAATATTCCATGTTTGTGGATTGGAAGAATCAACATAGTTAAAATGGCCATATTATCCAAAGCAATATGCAAATTTAATGCAATGCTCATCAAAACTCAATTTCATTTTTTAGAGAAATAGAACAAAAAGTAACAGGTTTTTATGGAACCATAACAAAACTTGTAAAGCCAAAGCAATACTGAGGAAAGGACTGAAGCCAGAGGTATCACTCTACTTGATTTAAAATTATACTATAGAGCTATGATAATCCAAACAGCATTGTATTGGCAAAAAACAGACATACTAACCAATGGAACAGAATTGAGAGCCCAGAATTAAAACCACACATATATATGGTCAAATAATCTTCAATAAAAGAGTGAGAAACACACAGTGTGTGTGGGGGAAGCCATTTCAATAAATGGTGCTGGAAAAATTGGAAAGTCACATGCAAAAAAAAAAAAAGGAAACAACTAAATCCTTCTGCACAAAATTTAATTCGAAAGGGATCAAAGACCTAAATATAAGATCTCAAACTTTAAATTATATAGAAGAACACATAGGTACTAAACTCCTTGATTCTAGAGAACCATATATGAATTTGACTAAGGCATAAATGATGAGTATAATCCAGCCCTGCAGGAAAGTGAGAGTAGAACTAAAGGAAACAGCAAGACCCCCTGATATGAGAAAGAATTAAGTTGCTTAAAGAATCAAATAAGTGTGGCTGGAGGGTACCAAACAGAAAGGCAAGGTGGAAGATGAAGCCATGTTAAGTAATCTGAATTTATTGTAATATGAATGGAAAGTTATTGGGGAATTTTACATCAGAAGAGGATGGCCAATTTACATTTTAAAATTATTATCCTGTCTTGTGTGTGGTTAATGGACTTCAGGTGAATATATGGAAAATAGAAATCTTGTTATGGTGTGTCTGGAGAATCCAGGTGAAATATGATGGTAATAGAATTTTAAATCACAACACTTTATTTTTTCTTAAATGAGAAGCAGAGAGGCATAGAGACAGACTACCACATGTGCCCTGATTGGAATCCACCTAGCAAGATCCCTATGGGGCAATCAATGTTCTGCCCATCTGAGGCCATTTCTTTGTTGCTTAGCAACCAAGGTGTTTTAGTACCTGAAGCAAGGCCATGGAGCCACCCTCAGTGCCAGGGGCCAACTGAGTCATGGCTGTGGGGGTGGGGTGGGGGGCAGAGCAATAGAGACAGAGAAAGTAGAGGAGGAGGGGTGGAGAAAAAGATGGTTGCTTCTCCTGTGTGCCTTGAGCAGGAATCGAATGAACCTGGCAAATCTACACTCCAGGTCAATGCTTTACCACTGAACCAACTGGCCAGGGACAGATTATAACATTTTATTTGAATTATTGAAATAGAATTTTAACAGTGGACAGAAATAAGTGTGTTTAGATTTTGTGTATATTTAGAAAATGAAAAGTCCGGGACCTGGCAGTAGTCACAGCAACCACACAGAGACCAAAGTGTAGAAAACATTTATTGCAAACACCTGGGTGCAGGTCGGCTGATTCTGATAAGAGTCAGTGCAGAGCAGGGGTAGGAGGGTTATTTTTTTTATTCTATTGACTCCTTCTGGCAGTTTCTGTTGATGCCTGTTACCAGGCTACTGTTATTTTTTTGTTTCAGTTCTTACTTCCATTGGTAATAGGCTCTTTCTGCGTTTTGCCTCCTGCCTCCATTCTTAATAGATCCCTGTGGTAATAGGCTCCTGTTTGTTCAACTTAAAGGTTAAGTATAGTTCATCAGGTAGAGATTGAAGAAGGTTTGGAAGAGTCCAATTTTGAGCCCTGAGGATACATTTTGCCCTAATAGAAAATAAGATTGATAGTAATATGTTGGTTTGGATGTGGGAGGTGTGGGGGAAGAAAAATCAGGAATGTTTCCTAAGTTTGGAGTTTGAACAACACATTAAAAACTGTTATGTCCACTGTGGTGGGAAAAGCAAGAGATAGAGGAATGTTTTGTTTCTGATATGTGTTTTTGAGAAGACTAGTACATACTTAAACAGTGATGGGGAAGAGGTACATGGACACACAAGTCTGCATTTCTATAGAGATATCAGGACTGGAGAAATAGATAATATCTACATATCCATGTAGCTGAGATGAGATCACCAAGGGAACACTGTAAAGATGATATTTGAAAACAGAGACCTGGGGTAAATCAACATTTTTAGGCTATATTTACATAGATTTATATTTTCTTCCTCTCCACACTCTATATCTCTTTTCTCCTTGCATCTGTGTCTGATTAGATTCTGCTACTGATTAGATCAGGCCACTATTAGGTCAAACAGCCAGTTCATTTTAAGTGGCTGGGAGGATTAAGTGGCTAATTAGTTTAGCTGCTTTGTTAGGTCAGAGTGACTGTTGATCGGATTAAGTGGCTGATTAGTTTAGTCAACGATTGCACTAGGTGCCTAAGTAAGGGATGATTAGATTAATGTTCAGTCAAATGGGCAGTGGATTAGTTTAAACTGCCCTTTATAGTAGATTAATTTAGCAGCTGATCACATAAAGGTGATGATTATATTAGCTGTGGATCAATTAATGTGACTAATGAAACTATGGGATTTAGATAAAGATGGCTAATTAGTTTAGGTCATTGAGTAGTTTAGGGCCTTGGACCAGCTCTTAGCCATTCATTATATTAGCGGGTGATCAGATTAGGTGATGATCAAATCAGTGGCTGATCAGATTATCTGTTAGAATGGGCTATTGATTAAATTAGTCACTGGTTATATTATAGGCTGATCACATTAGGTGGTCGATCAGATAGAGTGATGATTGAATCAGTCATTGAATAATGTAGCTGACTGATTAGTTTTGGTAGCTAATTAGATTAGTGGCCATTCAGATTAAGCAGCTGATTTAGATTAGAGTCTAATCATTAGATCATGGATTATATTAAGCTGCTGTTCAGATTAGGGGGCTAATCAGATTAGTAGCTAATTGCATTAGGCAGCTAACTAAATTAGTGGTCAATTAGTTTAGATGGTTGATTACATTAGGATGCAATTAGATTGCATCCTGATTAAATAAAGGCAGCCAATTAAATGAACTCACTAAATTATATCAGTGGCCAATCAGATTATATTGTTGACAAGATTATGTTACTCATGAGATTAGGGGTTCAATTTTATTAGCCTTGATTAGTTTAACTGGCGATCATATGAGATGCAGATCAATTCATTGGCTGATTAGATAGCTCAACAGAAGATCCAGTGCTGATCAGATTTTGCAGCCAATTAGATTAGCAGTTGATTGTATTAGGAAGCTGGTTAGATTGGGTGGGTTATTAGATTAGGCAGATTTTAGAAGTAGAATTAGCAACTTGGTCAAGTAACAGTATCTAAACAATGATGCACTAGGTTTCCTATGTGTTCATTTTTTTTTCGTGTGACACACATTAAGTCATAGTTATGCTCATCTTTGTGCCAGTAAAATCATGATGCTTCCACTTTGTGGGATTAGTACAATTTTTTTTAAAAAGCAGTTCTATTTTTAATTTATTTTATTTTTTATCTTTATTTATTCATTTTAGAGAGGAGAGAGAGAGAGACAGAGAGGAGAGAGAAACGGGGGGAGGAGCTGGAAGCATCAACTTTCATATGTGCCTTGACCAGGCAAACCCAGGGTTTCGAACCGGCGACCTCAGCATTTCCAGGTCGATGCTTTATCCACTGCGCTACCACAGGTCAGGCAGTCTGATTTTTTTTAAGCATAATTTCTTAGTTTTTTGTGACAGAGACAGAGACAGAGAGATAGGAGGAAAGTGAGATGAGAAGCATCAACTCTTCATTGCTGCACCTTAGATTCTCAGTGATTGCTTTTTTTTTTTTAATAATTTTTTATTAATGGTAATGGGATGACATTAATAAATCAGGGTACATATATTCAAAGAACACATGTCTAGGTTATTTTGTCATTAAATTATGTTGCATACCCCTCGCCCAAAGTCAGATTGTCCTCCGCCACCCTCTATCTAGTTCTCTGTGCCCCTCCCCCTCCCTCTAACTCTCTCCCTCCCTCCCTCAAATGTCCTCCCTCCCCCCACCCCTGGTAACCACCACACTCTTGTCCATGTCTCTTAGTCTCATTTTTATGTTCCACCAATGTATGGAATCATGTAGTTCTTGTTTTTTTCTGATTTACTTATTTCACTCCTTATAATGTTATCAAGATCCCACCATTTTGCTGTAAATGATCTGATGTCATCATTTCTTATGGCTGAGTAGTATTCCATAGTGTATATGTGCCACATCTTCTTTATCCAGTCTTCTATTGAAGGGCTTTTTGGTTGTTTCCATGTCTTGGCCACTGTGAACAGTGCTGCAATGAACATGGGACTACATGTGTCTTCACGTATCAATGTTTCTGAGGTTTTGGGGTATATACCCAGTAGAGGGATTGCTGGGACATAAGGTAGTTCTATTTGCAGTTTTTTGAGGAACCACCATACTTTCCTCCATAATGGTTGTACTACTTTACAGTCCCACCAACAGTGAATGAGGGTTCTTTTTCTCCACAGCCTCTCCAACATTTGCTATTACCCGTCTTGTTGATAATAGCTAATCTAACAGGAGTGAGGTGGTATCACATTGTAGTTTTGATTTGCATTTCTCTAATAACTAATGAAGCTGAGCATCTTTTCATATATCTGTTGGCCATTTGTATCTCTTCCTGGGAGAAGTGTCTGTTCATGTCTTCTTCCCATTTTTTTATTGGATTGTTTGTTTGTTTGTTGTTGAGTTTTATGAGTTCTTTGTAAATTTTGGATATTAGGCCCTTATCTGAGCTGTCGTTTGAAAATATCATTTCCCATTTAGTTGGCTGTCTGTTTATTTTTATATCAGTTTCTCTTGCTGAGCAAAAACTTTTTATTCTGATGTAGTCCCATTCATTTATCTTTGCCTTCACTTCTCTTGCCATTGGAGTCAAGTTCATAAAATGTTCTTTAAAACCCAGGTCCATGATTTTAGTACCTATGTCTTCTTCTATGTACTTTATTGTTTCAGGTCTTATATTTAGGTCTTTGATCCATTTTGAATTAATTTTAGTACACGGGGACAGGCTGTAGTCGAGTTTCATTCTTTTGCATGTGGCTTTCCAGTTTTCCCAACACCATTTGTTGAAGAGGCTTTCTTTTCTCCATTGTGTGTTGTTGGCCCCTTTATCAAAGATTATTTGACCATATATATGTGGTTTTATTTCTGGGCTTTCTATTCTGTTCCATTGGTCTGAGTGTCTATTTTTCTGCCAATACCATGCTGTTTTGATTATCGTGCCCCTATAATATAGTTTAAAGTCAGGTATTGTAATGCCCCCAGCTTCATTCTTTTTCCTTAGGATTATTTTGGCTATTTGGGGTTTTTTATAGTTCCATATAAATCTGATGATTCTTTGTTCCATTTCTTTAAAAAATCTCATAGGGATTTTGATGGGAATTGCATTAAATTTGTATATTGCTTTGGGTAATATGGCCATTTTGATTATATTTATTCTTCCTATCCAAGAACAAGAAATATTTTTCCATCTCATTGTATCTTTTTCGATTTCCCTTAACAATGCTTTGTAATTTTCATTATATAGGTCCTTTACATTCTTTGTTATGTTTATTCCTAGGTATTTTATTTTTTTTTGTTGCAATCGTGAAGGGGATTATTTTTTTGAGTTCGTTTTCTAATATTTCATTGTTGGCATATAGAAAGGCTATGGACTTTTGTATGTTAATTTTGTATCCTGCGACCTTACTGTATTGATTTATTGTTTCTAATAATCTTTTTGTGGAGTCCTTCGGGTTTTCGATGTATAGGATCATATCAGCAAAAAGTGATACCTTTACTTCTTCTTTTCCGATATGGATGCCTTTTATTTCTTTGTCTTGTCTGATTGCTCTGGCCAGAACTTCTAGCACCACGTTAAATAAGAGTGGAGAGAGTGGACAACCCTGTCTTGTTCCTGATTTAAGGTAGAAAGTCCTCAGTTTTATGCCGTTTAATATGATGTTGGCTGATGGTTTATCATATATGGCCTTTATCATGTTGAGATATTTTCCATCTATACCCATTTTGTTGAGAGTCTTAAACATAAAATTGTGTTGTATTTTATCAAAAGCCTTTTCTGCATCTATTGATAAGATCATGTGGTTTTTGTTCTTTGTTTTGTTGATATGGTGTATTATGTTAACCGTTTTGCATATGTTGAACCATCCTTGAGATTCTGGGATGAATCCCAGTTGATCATGATGTATTATTTTTTTAATATGTTGTTGTATTCGGTTTGCCAGTATTTTGTTTAGTATTTTAGCATTTGTATTCATTAGAGATATTGGTCTGTAGTTTTCTTTCTTTGTGCCATCCTTGCCAGGTTTTGGTATGAGTGTTATGTTGGCCTCATAAAATGTGTTTGGAAGTATTGCTTCTTCTTCAATTTTTTGGAAGACTTTGAGTAGAATAGGAACCAAGTCTTCTTTGAATGTTTGATAGAATTCACTAGTATAACCGTCTGGGCCTGGACTTTTATTTTTGGGAAGGTTTTTAATAGTTTTTTTTATTTCCTCCCTGCTGATTGGTCTGTTTAGGCTTTCTGCTTCTTCATGACTCAGTCTAGGAAGGTTGTATTGTTCTAGGAATTTATCCATTTCTTCTAGATTGTTGTATTTGGTGGCATATAATTTTTCATAGTATTCTACAATAATTCTTTGTATATCTATGATGTCTGTGGTGATCTCTCCTCTTTCATTTTGGATTTTATTCATTTGAGTCCTGTGTCTTTTTTCCTTGGTGAGTCTTGCCAAGGGTTTGTCAATTTTGTTGATCTTTTCAAAGAACCAGCTCTTTGTTTTATTGATTTTTTCTATAGTTTTTCTGTTCTCTATTTCATTTATTTCTGCTCTGATTTTTATTATCTCCTTTCTTTGGCTGGTTTTGGGTTGTCTTTGTTCTTCTTTTTTTAGGTCCTTAAGGTGTGAAGTTAAGTGGTTTACTTCGGCTCTCTCTTGTTTGTTCATATAGGCCTGAAGTGATATGAACTTTCCTCTTATTACTGCTTTTGCTGCATCCCAGAGATTCTGATATGTTGTATTTTCATTTTCACTTGTCTGTATATATCTTTTGATCTCTGCGCTTATTTCTTCTTTGACCCATTCATTTTTTAGAAGTATGTTGTTTAGTTTCCACATTTTTGTGGGTTTTTCCCCCTCTTTTTTGCAGTTGAATTCTAGTTTCAAGACTTTATGATCTGAAAATATGCTTGGTACAATTTCAATTTTTCTAAATTTGCTGATATTGTCTTTGTGGCCCAACATATGGTCAATTCTTGAGAATGTTCCATGTACACTAGAGAAAAATGTATACTCTGTCACTTTGGGATGAAGTGTCCTGTAGATGTCTATCATATCCAGGTGTTCTAGTATTTCATTTAAGGCCACTATATCTTTATTGATTCTCTGTTTGGATGACCGATCTAGAGCCGTCAGCGGTGTATTGAGGTCTCCAAGTATGATTGTATTTTTGTTAGTTTTTGTTTTAAGGTCAATAAGTAGCTGTCTTATATATTTTGGTGCTCCTTGGTTTGGTGCATATATATTAAGGATTGTTATGTCTTCTTGATTCAACTTCCCCTTAATCATTATGAAATGACCATTTTTGTCTCTGAGTACTTTTTCTGTCTTGTAGTCAGCATTATTAGATATGAGTATTGCTACGCCTGCTTTTTTTTGGGTGTTGTTTGCTTGGAGTATTGTTTTCCAGCCTTTCACTTTGAATTTGTTTTTATCCTTGTTGCTTAGATGTGTTTCTTGTAGGCAGCATATAGTTGGATTTTCTTTTTTAATCCATTCTGCTACTCTGTGTCTTTTTATTGGTAAGTTTAATCCATTTACATTTAGTGTAATTATTGACACTTGTGGGTTCCCTACTGCCATTTTATAAATTGTTTTCTGTTAGTTTTGTATCTAGTTTTATTCTTCCCTTTTGTTTTTCTATCATTTGTTTTTGTTTGTTTGTGTTCCATACTTCTTTCCTCTGTTGCTACCTTTTTTAAGTCATGTGTTTTTGTGGTGGTTTTTTCAAGGGTGGTTACCATTAAGTAATGAAAAGGGTACCTACCATATTCATTATAGTACCCTATCTTATAAGTATTTCTGCACTTCATCGTCCTTTGCTACTGTTAATCTCCATCCTCTCCCCCCTTTTTTTCCTTTGTTGTCACAGTTTAAGTTTGTTTTTATTGTGTTCTTGGTGGAGCTGTTACTTGTGGTGTTGTTTTCTTTTGTTCTTTGAATCTGGTTGGAAAACCCCCTTTAGTATTTCCTGGAGTGGGGGCTTTCTGTTGATAAATTCTCTCATCTTTTCTGTATTTGTGAATGTTTTTATATCTCCTTCATACTTGAAGGATAGCTTTGATGGGTATAGTATTCTTGGCTGAAAGTTCCTCTCTTTCAGGACTTTAAATATTGGGGTCCACTCTCTTCTAGCTTGTAGAGTTTCTGCTGAGAAATCTGATGATAATCTAATAGGCCTTCCTTTATATGTTGTACTCTTCTTTTCCCTGGCTGCCTTGAGAATTTTTTCTTTGTCATTGGTTTGTGTCATCTTTATTATGATGTGCCTTGGAGTGGGTTTGTTGGGGTTAAGAAAACTCGATGTTCTGTTTGCTTCTTGAATTTGAGGCTTTAGTTCCTTCCACAGGCTTGGGAAGTTCTCGTCTATTATTTGTTTGAGTATATTCTCCATTCCATTTTCTTTCTCTTCTCCCTCTGATATACCTATTATTCTTATGTTATTCTTTCTGATGGAGTCAGACAATTCCTGTAGGGCTTTCTCGTTTTTTATTATTTTTGAGTCTCTTTCTTCTTCTCTCTGTTGTGCCTCAAGTTGTTTGTCTTCTATTTCACTAATCCTATCTTCAATCTGGGCTGTTCTGTTAGCTAAGCTTGTTACCTCGTTTTTCAGCTCGTGAATTGAGTTTTTCATTTCTGTTTGATTTGTTTTTATAGTTTCAATTTCCTTGGTAATATATTCTTTGTGTTCATTGAGTTGTTTTCTGATCTCCCTATATTGCCTTTCTGTGTTTTCTTGTATATCTCTGAGTATTTTTAAGATTTCTATTTTAAATTCTCTGTCATTTAGCTCCAAGGCTTCCAATATGTTAAGTCTTTTCTCCATAGATTTTTCAACATCTTTTTGTGTTACCTCTCTTTCTTTTGTATCCATAATATTCAATTTCCTCTTTCTTATTGGCATCTGAGGGTGGTCTTGTTGATAGCACTAATTAGAATTAATAAAGAGTAAAAAGAAAAAAAAAAAAGGTAAAACACCCCACAAAAAAAACAGTAATAATTTATTATTTCCCCCTTTTTTCTTTCTTCTCTTTCCCTCCTCTCCCCTCCTCAGGGAAATATTGTGCCTATAATGCAGGGCCTGATTTGGGGTGAAGAGTTCAAGGGGCAAAAAAAAGGGAGTAGGTACCTACTAAATGCAAAAAAAAAAAAAAAGGAAGAAAATCTTAGACAAGCATAAGATGATTTCCTTGTAAGTGATGGTCAACTAAGAGATATAATGAGAGGGATAAGAGGGATCCAGAAAAAAGGACCAAAAAAGAATAATAATGAAGAGAAAAATAAAAATAATAAGTAAAAATCTGTTGTATTAAGTGGAGCGAAGACTAAATACAATGGAGACCTTGGGTTGGGAGGACCCAAAATGCCACAAAATTAAACAAACAAGAAAAAAATATAAACAAAAGCAAATAGGAAAAATAAAGCCAAAAAAAGCCTTGAGTCCCAAATTAACTAATTTGTTCGTGATTGAGGATTAAATGGGAGGAAAGTAAAATGAGAGAAGAAAAAACGAATAGAAAGGAAAAAATAAGAAAAAGAGAAAAATGAAGGAAGAAATAAAAAAGGAAAAGAAAAAAAAAACAAAATAAAGCAAAACAAACAAACAGAATAAAACAAAAGAGGAGAGAGTGAGAGTTAAGTGTTTTGGAGTATAACCTTAAAGGAGGGTGAGGATGAAGAAGAGAAATAAAATGTAACACTCATGGGTAGTGTAGTTCAAGAAAAGGGAAGCATAAGATGGGCAGAGAATAGAAGGACCGAGGTGGAGGAAATAAAGGCAATAAGATAGAAGAAACAAACAACAACAACAACAAAATTAGTGGAACAAGTTGTAAAGTCTGGATTTTTCTTGATTTTGAGAGGTTAACTTCTTCCTTTTTCTTTTCTCTCCCTCTTCCTGGTCAGTGACTCTGTACCCCAGGCTCTGCCCCTGTGTCACACCCAGGCAGGGATTTGCAGTTGATGGGATTCTATGGCAATGTCCTATAATTGGCTTTATCTTGCTGGTAGTCAAGGCCTGTTGGAGTTTGCAGGGTCCAATGATGAGAAAGTTTGCTTTCCTGGATTCTCTCTCCTAGTCCCCCCTTTCTGAATTAGCAGCCTGGTGATCCAGCTATAAGGCTGCAACTGCTTCTGCCTGGGGAGCAAGAGGCTCAAAGAGCTGGGAAATCCCCACTCTATCCCCACTCAGTGCAAGGCTTTGGGAAAGGCTCTGGCAGTCAGGGCCTCCAGTGTAATCAGGCGGGGGTGGGAGTCAATTGTTGTCAAGGTGACTGTTCAGCACCTATCATTCAGTTGGACCTCTCAACCCAGGCTTTCCACACTTTGTAGCCCGTTTTTTTCCTGGGAAGAAGAGGCACTAGTCTCTGCTTGCGACTAGTGTAGTATAGATCTTATTATTTGCCAAGTCCTTCTTGTTAGCGTTTATCCCTGAATATGGAGGCTCTATCAATCAGAAGTTGCCCCCGCCCCTTTAGCGAGAGGCACTAAAAAATATCACGCCTCTTGTCTTGGGTCGCTGAACTGAGAGAGATCTTATCAATTAGAACCGAGGGTGCGCAGATTTCATGGGTTAAGCTAATTTCAGTGATTGGGTCGCAGCTGTGCTCCCGAAGGTATTTTAGGCTGCCTGCACGTGCCCCTCCCCCAACGCTTGATTGTTAGCTTGAATGGCTGGGTGAGGTGCCCCGCCCACGGAGAGAACCTCCCAAGTAGAAGACCACCCTGGTGCCTCTCCCGCTGGCCCTGCTGCTGGCGGCTGGATCGCACCAGGTGCAGGATAATGGGGCACCCTGGGTGTGCGGGCCAGTAGGGCGCCCTGGGCACGTGGAATGCCCAGGGCACACGCGCGAATGGGGTGCTCTGGGCACCGGTGGCTGGCGACTCTCACTCGCAGTGCGGGGGCCGCTGGGAACGTTAGCGGTGCTCGCTCTGCAACCGTACCGGGCGCGCGCCCGCGGCTGCTCGCGGCGGCTGGCGGCGGCTCGGCGGCGGCTGGCGGCTGCTCGCGGTGGCGGCTCGCGGCGGCGGCTTGCGGCGGCGGCGGCTCGCGGCGGCTGCTCGTGGGTCCCGAGTGTGGGCTGAGTCACCACAGGCACACAACCTCACGGCTTGAATGAATGTCCCTGCGGTAGCTTCCTCCACACCCTCGTCTCTCAGATTCAAGTGATAACAGTCCTTTCGCTATCAGTTTGTGTGGAACTCCGGAATGCTCCGAGGATAAATTTTTCTGTTTCTAGTTGATAAATTTGTTGTGATTTAGGGGAGAGCTGTCGGATGCGCTGCTCATGGCGCCATTTCCGTGATGTCACTCATTGATTGCTTTCTAATATGTACCTTGACCTGTGGACTACAGCAGACTTGGAGACCCCTTGCTCAAGCCAGAGACCTTGGGTCCAAGCTGGTTAGCTGTGCTCAAACCAAATGAGCGTCATTCAAGCCAGAGACCTCGGGGTTTCAAAACTGGGTCTTCTGTTTCCCAGTTTAATGCTCTATACACTGTGCCACTCCATGGTCAGGCAATAATTTCCCTTTTTTTATAAATGCTCAGCAAATGATTTAAAAGTAAGTCATAAAAATAAAGACTGTGACCATCTGTACTGGGCATTTTATCAGTACCTTAATTATTAGGGATCACAGAGTTAAATAGTGAATGTTGCTACTCTCTCCCATAGGCATTTTAGCCAGGCTATTTTTTATTATTTATTTTTAGTGAATGTAGTGAGCAGCTATTGGTGTGAACAGAAAAGCACAGTTGTTGTCAGAGAAATCTAGTTAGTAATAATGAGGTATCTCTTCAAGAAGCAATGAGTAGATTTAGCAGTCAGATCTTCATTTCCAAATATCACTTATCACCAGAAATCAGTGATCTTTGTAGAAATAACTAATTCTAGGTAAAGTACAGGAGTATGGATCAAATATCTCATGATTGAAAGTGAAAAAGTACTCAAAAATTGAAGGGACATGACAAAAAATATAGAAACTGGCATAATAAGGCCAGGCTGTTAATGGTCAAATTTTGGAGGAAAATAATAAAAAAATATGGCATTGACCTATAATATATTAAATTGAAATATCCATAACTTCATAAAAATATTCACATTTACACAAAATAAGGTAGTGTGGGGGAAGAGAGAAGTAGATTTTTTTGTATGAGAATACCAACTCATAAATGTAAAAGAAAAATAAAATTTTAAAAATTATTTTGCCTAAAATAATTTAATAACTGGTTTGACAAGTATCATCAATAACCTGACCAGAGCATAGGACTGGGACACAGAGGATCCTGGCTCAAAACCCGGCATTCACCAGCTTGAGTGCAGGCTCACCAGCATGAGGCAGAGTTGCTGACTTGAGCGTGGGATCATAGACATGAACTCATGGTCGCTGGCTTGAGCCCAAGGTCCCTGGTTTCAAAAAGTGTCACTTGCTTTGCTGTAGCCCCCCCATCAAGGCACATATGTGAAAGCAATCAATAAACAACTAAATTGGTGCTTCTCATCTTTCTCCCTTCCTGTCTGTATGTCCCTAACTGTCCCTCTCTCGGACTCTCTCTATCTCTGTTAAAAAAAAAAGGATCATTAATAATACTAAAATCTTAAGATGAGGTAGCAAAATATTTCTTGCATTGTTTCAAAGATTATATATATATATATATATATATATATATATATATATATATATATATATATATAATTTAGGCAAATTTTATATATATACTTGTGTGTGTTTGTGTGTGTATGCATATACACACACATACCTGGTAAGCTGTATATGAACTTTTGAACAATGGCAACTATACATTAGTAATAATATAGTAATACTAATGTGTATTGTTTTAAGCTTATAACATTGTGGTAATTTCCAACACAGCAATAGATAACAAATATATGGCTGAAGGACCAGACTCTTGAATCTGGGGCAAGAAGGACTTCTAAGACCTAATTGGGTGCCAGAAGTCATGGACTAATGGGGTGAAGCGCTAAGAAAGGGGCTTTTTACCTAAAAATTCAACAAAAATCATGTTACTGGTAATGGAATACAAGGCAACAATTTGGACTTAGGAACAAAAGAGAACACTAAACACTCCAAAAGAGTGTGAAAGTCAGGGGGCACTAGAAGCAGTTGGACTTGAGTTCACTTGAATGTATCCAGGGTCACGGAACTTGTAAGTAGAGCACCTTGCATTTTGAGTACAGAATGCCTTGTTCAGTCTTGCTTGCATACTAGCTACTCTGCCACACTACTTTTCTTTATTAATAACTGTATATCATTTATTTGTTACTAAAATTTCATAAATAACTTGACAACTCTAGTATAATTGGGCATGTATTTCCAGTTTGTACTATTATATCTAACTCCACAATACACATCTATACACAAACACTTTTGTGCATGTCTTTTATTATTTCATTAAAAATGTTTTCTGTGACCTTAATTGATCAAAACCATTCTCATGTCTTAACTATTGTAGAGTTAATAATAAAGAAATATTTTAAGACTACTGCTTTGATAAATAATGATAACAGCTATGATTTATATAGCTCTTACAATGTAGCAAGCATTGTGGTAGGTGCTTTTATATTAATTATTTAATTTAATCTTCAGAACATTATGAAACATTTAGTATCATTATTCAAATTTTTAGAAAAAAAATTGAAGTTTGTAGATATTAAGTAATTTGTCCAAGATCACATAGTAAATAAAGATTCAAACCAAGCTCAGTCTGACTCTTAGAGCCTGTTTTGTGACCACTATTCTTTTCTGTATGGAATAGGTATAAAAAGAAGATAGAAGGAGAAATAAAACTAAAAAGCTATTACAATAATTCAGAAAGAGTAGACTAATACAGTGTTCTTAAAAATGTGTTTAAACATATAGATCCTTGAGTCTTATGCAAGACTTACTGATATCAAATAATCCCTCCATGGTACTCTAATGCATGGTAAACTTTTTAGAACCACTGGATTAAAGTGACAGCAGTAGAAAATGAGAGGCAGAAAGAAAAATGATATGATTTGAAGAAAATATAGGTAGTACTGTTCACATATTTGAAGCATGGGTAATAGGAATCATGATGATTTAAAACGAAAAAGAATCATCTTCATGTTTTCTCCATCAATTGGACATTAGACAGCATTCAACAGGTACATTCTTGATACATAAAAATAATTTAATGTGAATTAAATTTTACCAGTGAACACCATATTATTTTTATTATTTCCTCCCCAACTATTCTAAAAGTCAAAACAAAGCATCAAGATGTTTGCATTCTGCACTGAGGAAAGTGGGAGAGGCTGTTGGCAATGGAAAGTATGTAACCCAGTTAAAGATGAAAAAAAAAGATGTAAGGCTCCTGTGAAAATAAAATGATTATAGAAGTTAATTTTAAATGCATGCATGGCAGTATTAACTGGGCTACATAAGAATCCCTGTTCTTAGATGTTTGCATTTCAACCTTACTGGAAATTAAAAACTAAGCACCTTATGAGGAAAACCTGTTCCACCTAAAATAGTATCAAAAGTATTCTTCTCAGACTGACCTGTGGTGGTGCAGTGGATAAAAGTGTCAACCTCAAATGCTGAGGTCACTGATTCAAAAGCCTGAGCTTGCCTGGTCAAGGCATATATGGGAGTTGATGCTTCCTGTTCCTCCCCCTTCTTCTCTCTCTCTCTCCTTTTTCTAAAATGAGTAAATAAAATCTAAAAGAAACATTCGTCTCAAATTAATTGCAGTACTATTTTCCATGGTTGAAAAAAAAACACCAGCATTTAATGATAAACAAAACCATATCGTCAGCTAAGTGTCTGAGGAATTGACCCTGATCACCTAATTTTATTAGATCAACATGATACTTGTATACTGGGAAGTCTCAAAGCATTTTAACATATAACATTTTAATTGAGACTCCTGAACTGGTGAGTGAATTAAGGACTTTGTTATTGTTTCCATTCTATGATGGAGAGGGGATGGAGACTCATAGAGATCTCTTATAAAAAGGGCCTTGTTGTAGGTGAAGTTATCATTCTTGGTAAAATTTGTTCTGTGTGACTTCTTATTCCCTTAAGAGAAATTCTATTTAAAGAGATATCTCAGTCTTCCATACTTATGGTGAGTTCACCCCACTAGTTATCAGGTGAAATTAGATATATCTGAATTGTAGCAGTTCATAAGGTTTGATATCAAACTAGTTTCTCCTATTCTGGACTTTTTTTTCTCCCACTTAAGATTTGATTTTTTATATTTTCCATGTCATTAAAATATTCTTCTAAATTATAATTGTTTTCATTTTTGCACTATTATTAATGTTTATAGGAATAACCTTATGTATACTGCTCACAAAAATTAGGGTAGAGGGAACATGCAGATATCACAGTGCTTTCAGCCTTTTGTATAGTATATTTTCATCAATGAAATAAAAGTTGGTTTTGCATCTTATTTGCATGATCAAACAAATTTCTTTGACTTGTTTGATAAAAAAATCAAATGCTCCTTTTTTATTGCTTCATATTCATTTAGAAGTATCCCCTAATTTTTGTAAGCAGTATATATTTATGAATATCTTTTATTCCCTCAGGACAAGATCCTAGTAATGAAACCTCTATGCCAAAGTGTTATGATTATTTGCAAAGCTTTTGGTACTCATTGCCACAATATCCCTGAGAAGGGATTTAGCTATTTACATTTCACAAATGATAGTTAATAACACACCTTTCCCTGAACTCTTGTCAATACTGCCAGTTTGGTAGGTGAATCTGTTGTCTTTTTTTTTTTTGTAATTTGCAGTTTTTGATGATAGTTGATCAAACAATTTATATTTATAAATAGATTGGCCACTTGCTTTGCCTTCTGTGATTCTATATTCGTATCTTTAGTCCAAACACTGGCAAACATTTGTTTTAAAGAATATTTTAGATTTTGAGGTCAAATATTCTTTGTCACAACTACTCAACTCTGCCACTGTAGTGCAAAAGTAGCTGTTACACAATGTGTAAATGAATAGGCATGGCTGTGTTCCAATAAAACTTTGCTTGAAACAACAGGCAGTCGGCCAGATTTCGCTCATGGTCCACCATGTGCTAACCCTTAATTAAGTTCATTATACTACTGGAAATATTTATCACTTTTTTATTGATTTTTAAAAGTTCTGCATAAAACAAGACAATTAGTCCTTTGTAATCTATGTTGAAAATGTTTCCAAGTTTGTTCTGAAATTTATGTATATATCATTCTCCTTTTCATTTTTGCTTTTATACTTAGAAAAATTTTCCACATCAAGAAAACAAATAACTACTTAATCATAGCCTTTTATGGTTTACTTTTTAGGATTCACTCTTAAATCCACCTGGAAGTAATTTGAGTGTGAGACTTGAAGTAGAGAACTGACTGCATATTTTCCAGCAAATAGCCAACCAATGGTGTCAGCCCCTTTTACTAAATAAACCCCCTTTTCTCAGTGGGGCTTTTTTTTTTAAGCTAAGTCTCTACTAAAATGGATGTGCATCTATTGATCTTAGAGGTGATTTCCTTTAAATCTAGCATCTGAAAATGATAGCTCTAGAAGTACGTTCACTGTAGGGGGCTTCTCAAGTTCCTTTTGTACTTATTTAGTACAGTTTGAAATGTATCAAGAATTCTATTTTAACTACTGCTATTGCTGTTTTTGTAGCTGCTGCTCTTCTTCTACTTTAATTTTTCATATATCTTTATCCCTTTGCATTTGTGCATAGTGTTGTATTGCTTAGTTGAACACGACTTTCTTACAAAACAATCAAACTATGATTCTTCTTTCTATTATAATTTAACCTTATTTCATGATTCTCATTTGTGATGAATTTAGTTCCTCATGGGATAGCACTACCTGTCTAAGATGTACCATGTCTTCTTATAATTTTATTTTTATCTATGCTTAAAATCTATATTTTATTTTTTATTACCTGACTGTAACGATATGTTTAGGCTTTCTGGATTTCTAGGGAATCATACCCTGGACTACTGATGAGGGTAACTGATCATTGTTTTTTCTAAATCAGCATAACCATAATGACATACTCCCAATAAAATAGTATGTTCACCTTGACCATTTTTGATCTATGGTTTTTTCTGATAATAATAACCTTCTAATCTCCCTAAACCCCCTGTGGCCAACTGTCATTTTCTATTTGCTGCTTTCAGCCTGCCAAAAGTATGCTGAGTTGTTGGATGTCCTTTTCCCATGGTTTGAGAAAAGAAAAAAATAGGGGGCTCCCATGTAGAAGACCACTAGAAAGATTAACACCACAACCTTGGGAAATAATAGTTCTTTCTGAATTCCTTTCCTGTTTTCAGTTAAAAAAAATACTGTATCCTTACAACTTCAAGTAAAGGCACAAAATGGTTGTGTCAAGTGTAATTTGTAAACTGTATTCAAATTTCTTCTTTTCTAAGAAAGCCATTTTTGTTTTTTAAATTTCTTTCTGATTCTATGTATATAGTTTGCGTGATGGAAGCAGGACAATATGTAAGCATTTACAAATAGAATCTGGAATAATAAGTTCATCAAAACTTTGTGGATATCCAAAAATTTATAAAGTACACAAAATACTTTTAATTTTTTTATTTATTCATTTTAGAGAGGAGAGAGAGAGAGAGATAGAGGGGGGGGGAGGAGCAGAAACCATCAACTCCCATATGTGACTTGACCAGACAAGTGCAGGGTTTCGAACAGGCAACCTCAGCATTTCAGGTCGACGCTTTATCTACTGCGCCACCACAGATCAGGCTACACAATTTAGTTTTAGTAAGAACTGTGTAAAATTTTTGTACTAGAAAATCAAAAAATATATTTAATTATACTTTGCAGTTGAAAAAAATATAACATTGACATTCTGTGGTGATATTATAGAATTTAAATAGACTAATAAAAAGTTAAAAAGCAGTTATTCTATATAATTATAGACCTTTTTATGCTAAATGCAACTTTGGTTGATGCTGTTTTAAATGCCTAGCAAACATTTACCTATAACCCTGTCAGGGTCCTTGTAAAGCCAGTTAAGTAAGATGAACTTGTTATACTCTACAAAGAAAGAAAGACATGGAGCTAAAATGATTTCTCTTAGAATGTATAGTCTGTTAATGAATAAGTGGGATCCTCCATGTGTCACCAACATATTTATTCTGAGCTTACAGATCTGGAAGTGACTGTAGGTGTGGCAAATTCCTTCCTGTTATCATCAAGAGACCTCAAGTGAAGAAAATGTATCTATCGCCTGTATGAAACATATTTTTTTCTCCCTTGCTCTGATGATAACATTTCTCCATTTTCTTTTGGTACATATAAATAAAGCTTATATTATATGGATTTGCGTTATTTAGTAGTATTATAAAATAAACAAACATGAGAATTTCACTTGTTGCAAATTCTATTGAAAGCTCCTCAATATTGCAAATAATATAGTATTTGATTCCGCTTTCTCTCTTAGTACCTTGTTCAGAGACGCAAGACTACCTACAGTGGGAATCTGATACTGCATTGTTCTAAGAAACATACACTTAATTGAGAATAGTATAATAGAAGTAATTGACTAAAAGTTGTGAGTCCCTAACCAAATCACCCTATACTTCTATGCACTACTTTCTTTCTATTAAAAGGGAAAAGTGTATTTTATCTCTTAGCTTCCTTCCACTGTTACAATTTTGTGATTCCCAAGCATTTCTTATTTTTTTTATAGTACCACTATACCACACTTGTTATGCACATGGATTTTGGAGTCAGATAGACTTAGGTTAAAGTAGAAGTTCTGCCAACCAAATATGAGATTATATTTGCAAATAATAACTCTGATAATGGGTTAATATCCAAATATACCTAAAATTCACAAAGCTCAGTGACAAATAACATAAACCATCTAATTAAAAATCAGGGATAGGACCTGAACAGATGATTTTTCCCAAGGAGATATACAAATGGCCAACAGATATATGAAAATATGCCCATCTTCACTAGCTATTTGAGAAATGCAAATTAAAACTAAAATAAAATACCACTTCACACCTGTCAGATTGACTATTATCAACAAGTTAGGTAATAACAAGCATTGTAGAGGTTGTGAAGAAAAGGAACCCTTATTCACTACTGGTGGGAATGTAAACTGGTACAGACATTATTGAAGAAAGTATGGTGGTTCTTCAAAAACTAAGAGTAGAACTACCATATGACCCAGTAATCTCTCTACTGGGTATCTACCTCAAAGAGTTAAAAACATTTGTATGTAAAGACACGTGTACCCTTATGTTCATAGCAGCATTATTTACAGTGGCCATGGCATGGAAACAATCGATAGGAAATTGGATAAAAAAGATATGGTACATAAATACAATGGAATACTATTCAACCATAAGAAATGATGACCTATTGCCATTTACAACAACATGGATGGACCATGACAACATTATACTGAGTAAAATAAGTAAATAAGAAAAAAGAAGTAAGAACTATAGGATTTCACAAATATTTGGGATATAAAACTAAGTCTCATAGACATAGGTAAAAGTGAAGTGGTTAACAGGGAAGTGGTTATGGGGAAGGGTGATGCAGGAGGGAAGTAAAGAAGAACAAGTATGTGGTTATGAAGAGTGATTTGACTTTGGGTGATGGGTAAACAACACAATCAACAGTTAAAATGCTATAGAGATGTTTACCTGAAACCTATGTACACTTATTGATCAATGTCACTCCATGAAATTTAATTTTTAATAATAATAAAAAGTAACAGTTACATCATATTATTATTCTATGACCTTGGGCAAACAATTTGGCCTCTTCAAACTTCTGTTCTTTTGGGTTTTTTATTGGTTAAATAGGTATAGTGATCCTTTTCTTACAAAGTCATTATAAAATAATGCATGCAAAGTTCTGTGCAAACTTGATAACACATATAAATAATTCAATAAATGTTGACTATAATCTGTATTTAGGGCCAGGCCTTGGCAAAACTGTGATAAGAAACGGAGTTTGACCCTTCTCTTACCCTTTTCTGTGCTACTTTGTTTTGTTGTTTTCTATGTGGTTATTCCTTTCTCCCCCACCACATCCAGGTAGACAATACAATACTGAGGTGTTGAGGAAGAATCTTGTTAATAAAAGTGATATCTCAAATCATTGGCAGATTCTGTTGTGCATTCCAAGTACCACTGTTATACTATTCTATCTAAATTACTGTGTTGAACTGTATATATATATATATATATATATATATATATATATATATATATATATATATACACACACACACACACACACACACACACACACTATATATATATATAGTGTTGGACAAAAGTAGATTTATAGTTATGAATATGTGTGAAACACATAATTTATTCTTGTATTATTATTTATTTTTACTTATTTTTATTGTATTACTTTTCATCTGGTCAGTTATAAACCTACTTTTACCCCAACCTGTTTATGTATCACTCACACCCATACACTCACACTAGGAATGGATTGTGATAAGTTTTCTTTGAATATTAAAATCACCCTTGACATCAGACAAAGGGGTCCATCTGAATGTGTTTTATTCTTATTAGGTTAGACACTAATTTTATATCACATTGGAAAATGCCTATGACATGGGATCTATGGGGCAGTACTAGGCTATGTCTAAGGCAGGGTTTCTCAACTGTGACACTGTTGGCACTTGGGCCAGTCCTTAGCAGCATCCTAAACTCAATTAAGATGCCAGCAGCATGCTTCACCTACCCAATTGTAACAAATAAAAATGTCTCTAGGTATTGCCACATGTACCTGGGGGACAAAATTACCCCCAGCTGAGAACCACTGGTCTAAGGCTGTCTCTCCTATTCCCTGCTTCTTCTTCATTGTAATGACCACAAATGCAAAAAAAATGCATCTGCAAACTTTGTTTCAAAATAGCCACAGTTCAAGGTACAAGCATTTCTTAGGAAAGAAATAAGAGACTCACCAATGATTTTCAACCTTGTCTACACACATACTGGGATCATCTGGAGATTTTTAAAATATACTGTTGTTTTGGTGGCATTTTCCCCAGACTTTCTGATGTTCTGGGTATGATATGGTTATTGGAATGCTTAAAAATGCACCCAGGGCCTGACCAGGTGGTGGTACAGTAGATAGAGCATCACACTGGTACATGGAGGACCCAGGTTCAAAACCCCAAGATCGCCAACTTGAGCATGGGCTCATCCGGCTTGAGCATGGGCTCACCAGCTTGAGCGCAGGGTCAGTGGCTTGAGCTTGGGATCATAGACATGACCGAATCGTCTCTAGCATGAGCCCAAATGTTGCTGGCTTGAAGCCCAAGGTCACTGGCTTGAGCCCAAGGTGACTAGCTTGAGCAATGGGTCACTCACTCTGCTGTAGCCCCCTCCTTGGTCAAGGCACATATGAGAAAGCAATCAGTGAATAACTAAGGTACCTGCTACAAAAAAGAATTGATGCTTCTCATTTCTCTTCCTTCCTGTCTGTCTGTCCTTATCTGTCCTTCTCTCTGACTCTTTGTCTCTGTCAAAAAAATAAACAAAAAAGAAAATGCTTCCTGGGATTCAAATGTTCTGCAAAGTTAGAGAATCATTGTTCTGAATGTCACCATTCAGGAAATAGGCACTGAAAAAGTAGTTAAGAACTTGACAATATGCCAGTTAGAAAAGCCTGGTGTATGTGCTAGTCTGTGAACTTTCCCTGGAAGGTAAATGGTTGATACAAACTAAGTGACAGGTAGTGTTGCTAGCAGATGAGGGAGGGCCTTAACTAGACACTACTTTGGACCATGTTGTGTACTCTGGAAAGCATTCCCGCTACTCCTTGCCCCTCCTGGCACAAATGACAAATGAACACATAAAAAGTCATTCTAAGCTAAGAGGAACTATATTTTTAAATCAACTTTATGAATGGAAAAACTAATTTTAGGTTAATGTCCAGGCAGTACTGAAGTGAAATAAAGTAATTAAAAGATAAGATCCTCCAGAGAAGGCCATGGTATAAAACTAAAAATAGATGCCTTTATTTAGTTCCAAAGGTGAACTATCTTGCTTAGTACAAGGGGGAGAAAAGATGTCTGCCTTAATCCCATACAACTATGACTGATTTTATGCAGATGAGTGACAGGTGGAGAAAGCATTAATGCTATTTTTTTTTATAAATCCTAAGAGTACTTACTAGAAATGTCAAATCCAAGGGTTTAAAAAGAACCTAATTATAGGATATTGAAACCAGTGATTCTGAATCTTCAATGTGCATATGGATCACCTAGTCCTTTGTAAATGATACTTAAACTGTTGTCAAAAGATTAACAACATCAACATCACTTGAGAGCTAATCTGAAATGTACAATCAAATGCCCTCTTTCCCAAAATGTTGAATGAGAATGTTAATTTTTACAAGATCCCCAGTTGATTCTTTATGAACATATAAGCTTGGAAAACATGCACTGTAGACCAGTTTCTTTCAAGATTTAATGTGGTGTAGTGAATCTCCTTAGACCTTATATTTCATTCCGGTGAATAATTGTATACTCACATTCTCCAGAATTGTTCAATTTAGCTTAATTCTTCAAACTGTCATTGAGTATCTGCTGTATTCCAAGCACTGGGAATATAGTAATTAGTAAAACATTCCCTGACCTTAAACCTTTGTCTTTCTCTTCCATGCTCAGAATTACTAGAGTTCCCCCTTTTTGAACATCATAAGTACTGTGTTGTAAAATGACTGAGACACAACTTACCTACACCTGGTTTTATATAATAGCAAGATAAATTTAAAGTAAGGTTACAGGAATATTTTCCTGACTGGGTCACCCTACTTCTATATGTTCTCCCTACAAATCCACACAGCAGCCTTTTGAATTTGACATCTTTAACAAGTCCCTCCTTGATTTCTATGATCTAGGATTAATGGCCTTATTTCAGTTTCCTAAAAGCATCAAGCTCTGTCATACCTTAATGACTTCACATATGCTTCCTCCTTACTATGGAACGTTCCTTTTCTCCTTACATTGTTAAATTTTATTAATCCTCAAGACATATCTTAAATGGCTCTTTTTCAGAAAACCTTTTTTTCCTAACCATGTCCTCTCAATTTAAATCAGCTCCTATTATCATCCCTCATCCCACTTTTTTATTTTTGTGTAAATCTTATAAAATTGAGAATATAATTTATAATTATATGTTTATTTTAGGCATTATTCTAAACTGTCTTTTCTACAAAAATCTAAGTTTCATGGATATAAGAAATTTGGTCCTTCACCATGGATTTCTGAGGCTTAAAGAAACATTGTGCATGCTCATATTTGTTAAGTACAATGTGTATATTTTCTCATTACTCTACCTAATATTACTTCTCTCAGCCAATCTTTAATTAATTATTCTGTTTTATTTTCTTTGTAATAATGATTATTGGCTGAAATTATTTTTTTCATTGTTCATTTCTTTTTTTTATTTAAAAATTAAATTTAATGGGGGTGACATTGAACAATAGGAGTACATAGGTTTCTGGTAAACATCTGAATAGCATTTGAACTGTTGATTGTATTGTGTGTCCATCACCCAAAGTCAAATCATTTTTTATCACCATATATTTGTCCCTCTTTACTGACTTCCCCGCCCACCTCCTATTCCAATTCCCTTCCCCAGTAACCATTTTACTTTTATCTATGTCCATGAGTCCCAGTTATATCCTACCTACATGTGAAATCATAAAGTTCTTAGCTTTTTCTGATTTACTTATTTTACTTAGTATAATGTGTTCAAGGTCCATCCATGCTGTCACAAGTAGTATAATTTTTATGGCTGAGTAGTATTCCACTGTATATATGTACCACATTTTCCTTATCCAGTCCTCTATTAAAGGACATTCTGGTTGTTTTCATGTCATGGCCACTGTGAATAATGCTGCAATGAACATGTGATTGCATGTGTCTTTGGATACATTTATTTTTGAGTTTTTTGGGCAAATACACAATAGAGCAATTGCTAGGTCATATTGTAGTCATATTGTAATTTTATTCTTAATTTTTTTTTTTTGCAGAACCACCATACTTTCTTCCACAATGGCTCTACCAGTTTACATTTTCACCAGTAGTGAATGAGGGTTCCTTTTTCTCCACAGCCTCCCCAATAATTGTTAGTACTGTCTTGTTGATAAAAACCGATCTAACAGGTGTGAAGTGATATCTCATTGTAGTTTTAAATTGCATGAAACTGTTTTTTAATTAATTCATTTATTTATATCACTGTCTGTCTCCTCTAATTAGACTATCAATCCCATGAGAGTGTAGATTCCAAAGCAGACTGCCTAGGTTTGAATCTCAACTTTACTACTTACTTTATAAATACCTGTAAGAAAGTCAGTTAAGCCAGCTCCGATACCTCATTATTAAAATGGAGAAATAATTGTCCCTATCTTTTAAACCTGCTGTGAGTGCTGAGTGATAGCCTATAATAAGCATTATATTAGTTGCTGTTATGTAACAGTATTTATTATTATTATTATTTATTTTATTGGCAAATAGATCAGTACAGTTCACATAGTAGGTGCTCCATAAATCTGTTTTGAATATATTAAGAAAAGTATATTTGGCCTGACCTGTGATGTCGCAGTGGATAAAGCGTCGACCTGGAAATGCTGAGGTCGCTGGTTCAAAACCCTGGGCTTGCCTGGTCAAGGCACATATGGGAGTTGATGCTTCCAGCTCCTCCCCCCTTCTCTCTCTCTGTCTCTCCTCTCTCTCTCTGTCACTCCCTCTCCTCTCTAAAAAAATGAATAAATAAATTAATTAATTAAAAAAGAGAGAAGTATATTTTATTACACATTACACTGATATTTTATTTGCTTGAGGAAGAACATTGGCAGGTTATTACATTTCATAAAAATTATTTGTTTATTTGTAATGATGTACTATAAAATTTCCCATTATGGTATGAGTTGAAGGAAAGCAAGTTAGCTTTTGTTGCTATACTTCTGGTTTTGGAGAAAAAGTATGGTATCTCTTAACATCAAGATCCAATTCCAGCTCCTTAATCAGTGTGAATCTAGATACTTAGCTCTTAGAAGAATTGTCGAATTAAATTTTTCAGTACACAACCCATTACTACCACTACCTGTCCCATGGTGAGTATAAATTTTAAATTGATTTTAGTGTTTTGTGAAGATAACTTCTGCCTGAGTAAGAACTGTCTTCTAAGGATAGATTTAGATGCTAATTTAAAACCCTTCTTTTTCCTTTTCTACATATGCTGAAACATTGGGACATGTTTGTGAAGGGAGATTTAAGCACTTAATTCAGCTCTCCACATTTATAAAACAGATAAGCTTAGTGATTTATCATACTCTGTATTGTATTATACTGCCCTTTTTTCTTTTTTATTTGTATAATTAAGTTTCGTTAATGCAATCCTGACAGCAATATAGAATGTAATTTAATTTTAATGTTTTCAGCTACAGCAATGGCAATGTATTATTTTTACATATGGAAATATACCAGTTCTCTGATTGGAAAAATGGAGGGAACAACTATATATCCTTTGGTTACTTTTTAAAATTAAAAATTACCTCACTATGTCACTGACGTCATGTCATAACACTGAATTATTCACTAACTTCCTTGTTTCTAATGGCCCTATTAAGTTTTGGATTACATATTTTAGACATTTAAAAATTATCTGAAAGAGAATTATTTAATTTTCAAAGTTGGTCTTTCAATTACAATGTAATTATAAGAAAATACTTAAGTAGTTTAAATTATGTCTTTCCATAGGCAAAATACTGAATGTGAATAGCTTATATGGTTGATACTCACACTCTTTCTGGATGTCAGACTCATAAAGGAGCCTTACAATATTTGATTTTGCATTATAAAGATGAAATTTTCAGCAACATCAATTAGAGTTCAGTGAACATTAGAGAACTAGAGATTGTTTTATCTGTAAACAAACATGAGTTTTCATCTAAGATATAGAAAAATATGTAGTCTAATTCCAGACACCTAGCTTTCTAAATGACAGAGCAAGAAATGTGCCCTTCGCTGTTATGTTATCAAAGTTAAAAGGAGTATTCTTTTTTTCATTTTTCTAAAGAAATGAGCATTATTTTAATCAGTTTGGAATATTACTTTAGATCAATGAACTAAATTCCTTGGTTTTTTTTAATATTGTCTCTACAATTGTGTTGGGTGCATAATAAATACACAATTATCTATTTATTTAGCAAATAAAATAATTTTGTTATTTTAAAAATTAAAACAACAGAGCCTTTTTTCAGGTATTACTTGTAATTCTAAGACTTTCTCTAGAACCTGATATATCTTGAAACAAAGTTTGCAAACCACTGGTACAAGTAATGATAAAAAGTGAGATGGCCCTGGCCGGTTGGCTCAGTGGTAGAGCGTCGGCCTGGCATGCGGGGGACCTGGGTTCGATTCCCGGCCAGGGCACATAGGAGAAGCGCCCATTTGCTTCTCCACCCCCCCTCCTTCCTCTCTGTCTCTCTCTTCCCCTCCCGCAGCCAAGGCTCCATTGGAGCAAAGATGGCCCCGGCACAGAGGATGGGTCCTTGGCCTCTGCCCCAGGCGCTAGAGTGGCTCTGGTCTCGGCAGAGCGACACCCCGGAGGGGCAGAGCATCGCCCCTGGTGGGCGTGCCGGCTAGATCCCGGTCGGGCGCATGCGGGAGTCTGTCTGACTGTCTCTCCCCGTTTCCAGCTTCAGAAAAATACAAAAAAAAAGTGAGATGGATCTGACCTGTGGTGGCACAGTGGATAAAGCATCGATCTGGAACACTGAGGTCGCCAGTTCAAAACCCTGCACTTCTCTGGTCAAAGCACATATGAGAGTTGATGCTTCTTGCTCCTCCCTTTCTCTTTCTCTTTCTCTCTCTCTCTCTCTCTCTCTCTCTCTCTCTCTCTCTCTCTCTCTTTCTCCTCTCTAAAAAATGAATAAATAAATAAAAAGAAAATTTTAAAAAGTGAGATGGAACATGTTGCAACTAGACAGGTCTAGTATTAATCATTTACTCTCAATTCGACAACAACTTCTTATCTCCAGTCTCTTTTTCCCTCCGCTATCCTTCTTTCTTATATTCTATCTCCAGATGACAAAGACAGTCCAAAACATAGAAAGAAATGTAGAAACTATGGTGAATTGAGTCTCATATTCTCTGAAAAACTGAAATGAAATGAAAGCTTATGGTAATAAAATAGTCAGTTCTCTTTTAGTTTCTAGTGTCTCATTCCACGAATTAATCTTATTAATAAAATATATTCTTTAATACAAGAGATAAAGTCAGTAAAAGTAAACAGCATATCTGTTTGAAGAGGGGAAAAAGAATGCTGAAGAATCAACCCTTATCTATATCAACCACATTTTTCCAACTACCTTAAATACCATTTTAGATATCTAATATTAGATAGCTGGCACACATTTTTTTTCTTTGTTTGTTTGTTTTTACAGAGACAAAGTGAGAGTCAGAGAGAGAAATAGATAGATAGGGACAGACAGACAGGAACGGAGAGAGATATGAAGCATCAATCATTAGTTTTTGTTGTGACACCTTAGTTGTTCATTGATTGCTTTCTCATATGTGCCTTGACCGTGGGGCTACAGCAGACCGAGTAACTCCTTGCTTGAGCCAGCGACCTTGGGTCCAAGCTGGTGAGCTTTGCTCAAACCAGATGAGCCTGCGCTCAAGCTGGCAACCTCGGGGTCTCGAACCTGGTTCCTCCGCATCTCAGTCTGATGCTCGATCCACTGCTCCACTGCCTTGTCAGACTAGCACACATTTTTAAACTTCTTTTCTGAATGTGCATATGTGTTTAATATCCAAATTATTAGGATAGTCAGAACATGAAACTACATTAGATTATTGAAAACATTTGACTACAGAGATTCATCTACAGTTTGAATTAAAACACATAGCTATATTTAGGAAAACAATCTGATATGATAGTTCTTTTTTTTTTTTTCAAGAGAGAGACAGTCAGAAAGGGACAGACAGGGACAAATAGGAAAGGAGAGAGATGATAAACACCAACTCATACTGATGACATCTTAGCTGCTCATTGATTGCTTTCTCATATGTTTCTTGACTGGGGGGCTCCAGTTGAACCAATAACTTTTTGCTCAAGCCAGCGACCATGGTGTCATGTCTATGATCCCCTGCTCAAGCTGAGAACCATGGGGTTTCAAACTTGGGTCCTCAGCTTCCCAGGCAGATGTTCTGTCCACTGCACCACTGACTGCTTTAAACCCAGAAAACTGGATGAACTATTTATTTTAGACACCATTTTAGCTGGAGATTTTCCCATAAAACCAACCTGAAACAAAATTAAGATTAAAGGTAGTTTCTTTCTATCTGATCAACTTCTTTGAGTTTCTAGTACCCCACTATCCTGGATCCACAGTCTCTGGCTTGTAACTCTTAATTCTGACAACTCTCCTCTTGAGACCATCCTTTAGAATATTCTATTAAATCTCTATGCTCTGCAGGTGTTGCTTATGCAGGATGTGTCTTATGTGGGATCCTAAATACAGAAATTTATATACCAAAAGTTCAAAGAAAATACAGGTCTGACTCCATTTTGTGCAATCAAAGAAAGGAAAGACTTAATAGAGAGAAGAAACACTCAAAGATGTAGTTATGGATATATGAAATTTATTCAATTAAGAAGAAAATTATAAAAAACCAAGAATGATTGTATAAAAATAGCATAAGATATGAGTAGTAGCAGAAAGAAAGACTAAGATTCAGGATGTATGTAGGTTTACAGAAAAGTTAAGACATATATAACAACAATATTGCATTAAATATTGTTAAAAATAACATTTTCTTATAAAGGCAGAAAATAAAACAAATTAAGTATATATCAGAAGTTGAGTGAAAAACTAGACAAAAGTAAAAATAAAGAAATCATTATATGGGATGGACAAAAGTGAGTGTACAGTTGTGAGTATGGGAGTTTGTTCATGTATTATTATTTATTAAATATAGTATTATTTATTTGAATAACAACTACAGATAAATAAAAAACATAGGCAATGATTATTCCAAGGCAATGTAGAGAAGACATAAGAGGATACAAAAATTCTTACCCATACTCTTCCCCCACTGTTGTACCTGGCTACTCTGTGCACTGGACTGAAATAATCTATACATACAGTGTATGAGCACACATGTGTGTGTGCCCATAAAGACACACACACACACACACACACATTTTTTGACAACCTTTGGTCTCTCTGATGGTTTCCCACATTTTTTATGTTAACAGCTCCAAAGAAAAACCTCTTTTTTTCTGTGGATCTTTAAAAATGAAACTCAGAACTCTGTTAGTTTAACAATTTTTTCAGAAGTAAATGTTGATATTTCTTTATACTATTTTTCATAAATTTTGAAACACCACATATACAAAAGAATATACAGAGTAACTGGACAATTTAAAGAATAATGAGACAATAACCTTGATTTATCTAATACTTAGGTCAAGAAATAGAATATTATCAGTGCTTTGGAAGAGCACCATGTATCTCTTTCTAATTTAGCATAATAATTTAGTTTAATAACTTACTTTTTTCCTACCATGTATATATGAAAATGCATGAATCTGAAAATTCAAAAAGTATAGGAAACAAAAGAAGACAGAAAAATAAAAATAATATGATTCCATATGTAGAAATTCATACAGAAAAAATTAATATGATATTTAAGGAAAGATATGTAGTAGGTAAAATATAAAAATTTGTACAGTAGCCTGACCAGGTGGTGGCACAGTGGATAGAGTATTCGACTGGGACTCAGAGGGCCCAGGTTTAAAACCCCAAAGTCACTGGCTTGAGTGCAGGGTTGCTGGCTTTTGCGTGGGATTGTAAACATGATCCCATGGTCGCTAACTTGAAGTCCAAGGTTTCTGGCTTGAGCCTAAGTTCACTGGCTTGAACAAGGGGTGATCACTGTTCTGTAGCCTCCCAGTCAAGGCACATATGAGAAAGCAATCAATGAACAACTAAGGTGCCACAATTAAGAATTGATGCTTCTCATCTCTCTCCTTTTCTGTGTGTTCCAATCTATTCCTCTGTCTCTCTCTCTTTCTCTGTCTCTGCCACAAAAAAGTACTGATTACTCTTGCAGTATAAAACAGAAGAATGATATTGCAAATAATTTTATTATTAATAATAATAATAACTAATAGTATTTGCTAGATAATTGCTTAGACACTTTTATGTAATAATAATGAAAAGTAAAAATGTTCTATGTAAAAACAGCTGTTGTTATCCACTTTTTTTAGTATGGAAAATTAATACAAGGCATGTTTGTAAAATTCCTGGGTTCATGAAGATATCAAGAATTAGAGCTTGGGAATTGAACACAGGCAGCCAAAGGCATGAGCCCACATTCTTAATTATTATGCTAAATTAGAAAGAGATACATGGTGCTCTTCCAAAGCACTGATAATATTCTATTTCTTGACCTAAGTATTAGATAAATCAAGGTTATTGTCTCATTATTCTTTAAATTGTCCAGTTACTCTGTATATTCTTTTGTATATGTGGTGTTTCAAAATTTATGAAAAATAGTATAAAGGAATATCAACATTTACTTCTGAAAAAATTGTTAAACTAACAGAGATCTGAGTTTCATTTTTAAAGATCCACAGAAAAAAAGAGGTTTTTCTTTGGAGCTGTTAACATAAAAAATGTGGGAAACCATCAGAGAGACCAAAGGTTGTCAAAAAATGTGTGTGTGTGTGTGTGTGTGTCTTTATGGGCACACACACATGTGTGCTCATACACTGTATGTATAGATTATTTCAGTCCAGTGCACAGAGTAGCCAGGTACAACAGTGGGGGAAGAGTATGGGTAAGAATTTTTGTATCCTCTTATGTCTTCTCTACATTGCCTTGGAATAATCATTGCCTATTCTGTTGTCACAGAAATTGGCAGTATAAGCCTAGATCTTCTAGTTCCAGTGGTTTAATATCAGGCCACTGTAAATACCAATTGTTATTTAAGAAGTTTATGTGAACAGGTTTAGAGTAACTAGCTATTTATTCTAGGGCATTCAATCTTTTGCTCCATTCCCTACTAAACTTTAGTACTCATGGATTGTAGACTTAAGTGACAGTCACTTTTAGTTTTGTTTATTTTCTAATCCAAAGTTATTGTAGGGTGATCTGACAAGAAGTAGGTATGTTTAACAGTGATTCTGTAGTACTTTGGACAAACTCTGTATCTTGAAACATAGACTTTATTGTCTAAAACAACAGATTGGATATAAACTGGTTTGGAATCTGAACCTACCTCAAAGTACAACCAGATAATGTAGATAATACATCTATGGGATCAAAAACTCAAAGGCCAAAATAACTAAACACTTGAGAAAATCAATCACTATAAATGGAAGACAACTAACTGAATTAAACATACCAAAGAAAGAAAAATTATTGGAACAAAGAAATTAAAAATTGTAAACAAGAATAAAAGACTTCAAAATGGCTGTAGAATGGGTAAACTCTATATTCTCTTGCTCTTAACACTGAACTGGACTGAACTAAATTATAGAGTAATCAATCTGAATAACAACTGGAGTCTAGCTGAATTGAAATAACCAAGGATTTACAAAAGACACCACATTGAGACTAGTAAGAAGGGGAAAGGTTTGGAAAGGGCTAGTTCCTGTGCATCAACATGGAATGACAGGGAAGCCTGAAAGATATCTTTGCAGCAAAACTTCCTCTCTCTAGGAACATGAGGTCTCAATTCTATGTAGGAATTGCCAACGCATAACAACAGAGATGAGAAGAGGTGCCTTCACAGCATCTGGTAGTGAAAATCAGTGGGGATTCATCTATCTTAGAGAGAAGAGAGTCCGCTAGAGACACAGACAGCACTTTCTCAGAGTTTAGCATTCCTATTGTTACAGCACCAGCCTAAAAAGTGCACTAACTTGTCCTCCATCTGCTGGCTACACAATTTGCTATGGTCAGGTTTTTCAGCAGGGTCTGCTAGTGGCACATAGCAGGGACATTTGGGGTACTTTTTTCTGAAGAAACTCTTGGTAGAAACTCAGACAGTGACTGAACTGTGTGGCTTCAGAAAGTGGACCATTCTTCCTCGCCTCAAGTTCTCCTATTGAATCACTTGACTTGTCCTCCCACAACTTGTGGCCATGCTCTGAGTTCAGTGAGGTTGGGGTATCAGAATGCCTCACAGGACGTCAGAGTAATGGCGGGGTAGGAAGCGATACCGATAAATCTCCCCCAAAACTCAACAAGATCTTCAACCAGAAACAGAAAAACCTATACTTGGAGCTTCCAGATGCTTCGCAATACACCCAAAGGTATGATTGAGTGAAAAATTGGCTAAATATATAACCAAACCCCGAAGGAAATAGGGAGTAAGAAATGCTCCGCCTTCCTAACTAACCTAAACAGGGCGGCTTTCTCTGGTAACTGTGAATATAGAAACTGAGGCGGGCAAAGGGGGTGAATAGATCCAGGCCGCCGCAGCACAAACAGCCGAACCAGGCTGTGGCACGGAGATCCAAGCCGAGGAAAATCTGATCCTGTGGCAACCCAGGCAATACAAGGTAACACTCGCGCCAAACCCAAACAAAGAAAGACAAGCGGAGCGGCCATTTTACCTGGTCTCCTGGTCGGCGTGCGCGCAGTTAGTGGGTGAGAGATTTCTTCCTAAGCCCCGGAAGTGGGTGCCCGTGTTGCCCCACGGAGAGGCAGGGTCAGAGGCCTTTCTGTGGGCTGAGGGCAGAGTCTCTGGGCAGCCCCAGCACCCTGGGAAAGCCACGCACGGGAGGGAGTGAGAACTAATTCCAACGGTGGAGATTTTCTGTGTTGGAGGGTGTTTCACTCAGAGGGAACCGCGGCCGGCCTCATATCCTCGTTTACGCGCGCAGATAAGGAGTGAGCAATTCCTCCGAGTGCCTCGGCAGTGCGCGCCCGTGTTATCGCACAGAGGGGCAGTCAGGGGCCTTTGTGTGGGCCAAAGCGGAATCTCGGGCCGCCCCAGCGCCTTGCAAAAGCCGCGCACGGGGACGGAGCGAGACTCAATTCCAATGCTGCAAATTTTCCCTGCGGTTGGGGGTTTCACTCAAAGCGTGAGACTGCTGGCCGGATATCCTGGTCGCAGACAGTGAGTGAGAGTTTCCTCCAAGCGCCCCGGAAGTGGGCGCCCGCTTTTGTTACCGGACAGAGTGGCAGAGCCAGAGGTCTTTGAGTGGGCGGAAAGCCCGCCTGATTATGCTAGCAGCTCTGACTGACTGAGCCTTACCCAGAGCCCTGTGCTGAGTGGAAATAGAGTGGGGAGTTGCCAGCTCTTTGAGACTCTTACTATCCAGGCAGAGGCAGCAGCAACCCCATAGCTGGATTATCAGGCTACTAATTGAGGAAGGAAAGACTAGGAGAAAGGCTCCAGGAACACGGACTCTCTCACTGTCGGAGCCTATAAATGCTAATGAGCCTCGACTCCCAACGAGACTAAAGCACAATACATGACATTGCCATAGAGACTTATCAACTGCAAACCTCTACGTGAGTGTGCCAAAGGGGCAGAACCCGGGGTACAGAGTCACCGACCAGGAAGAGGAAGAGAAAAGAAAAAGCAAGAAGATAACCTCTCAAAATCAAGAATAATCTGCAGACTTTATAACCTATCACATTTTATTATATTTGTTCGTTTGTTTCTCTTATCTTCATTCTTGATACTTTTTTTTCCTCCTCCAATTTGGCCGATTAACTCTCTACCGGTCTTACTCTCTCCTCTCCTTGAACTACACTACCCATAAGTGTTATATCTCCCATTATCTTTTCTCTTCTCTTCCTTTCTCTCTATGAGGGTTGCACTCCAAAACCCTTAACTCTCTCTCTCTCTCTCTCACTCTCCTTTCTTTTTTCTTCCTTTAGTGGTTCCCTCTTTTTTTCTCTCTCTCTCTCTTTGTTTTCTCCCTCTATATTAGTTTCTTCCTTTCTCCTTTACATCTCCTCTCATTCAAACCTCAATAACAAACAAATTATCTTATCGGGGACTCAAACTTATGTTTGTGGCATTTTGGGGGGGGGGTTACTTCACCGTTTTAACTCACTAGCAGTGCTCCCATCCCTGGCTCTCCATATTATCTAGTTCTTGTTCCACTAAATACAATAGTAAGTTTTTAATTTGTCCCCCCATTTTTCCGTTTTCCTCTTATTCCTCTCATCATAACTCTTAGACAACCAACATCTAAAAGCAAATCATTTTATTCTTGACCCAAAATTTTTCCTTATTTGCTTTTTGTGGGTCCATATGCTATTTTTTTTCTTTTTTCTTTTTTTTTTTCCTTTTTCTTTTTTTTCCTCTTATTTGCCCCTTTATTACTTTTCCCCAATTCAGGCCCTCCATCACAGGCATTGTTTGTTATAACTCACAGTCCACCACAAGATTTTCTCAAGAAAGAGGGGAGAGGAGAGGAGAGGAAAAAAGGAGGGGGGGAATAATTTCCTTTTTTTAAAAATTTTTATTTTATTTTATTTTTCTTTATTTCATTATTAATTTTTTTTAAAAAAACAACTCTTTTCGATTTTTTATTTATTTATTTTTTTTAACTTTTTATTCTTTATTAAATCTCATTAATACTATCAACAAAACCACCCTCAGATGCCATTAAGGAAGAGAAAATCGAATATCATGGATACAAAAGAAAGAGAGGTAACACAGCTAGATGAGGAAAAATCTATGGAGAAAAAATTTAATATATTGGAAACCTTGGAGCTAAATGACAGAGAATTCAAGATAGAAATCCTAAAAATCCTCCAAGATATACAAGAAAACACAGAAAGGCAATATAGGGAGCTCAGAAAACAACTCCATGAACACAAAGAATATATGTCCAAGGAAATTGAAACTATAAAAACAAATCAAACAGATATGAAAAACTCAATTCACGAGCTGAAAAACGAAGTAACAAGCTTAGCTAATAGAACAGGTCAGATAGAAGAGAGGATTAGTGAAATAGAAGACAAACAACTTGAGGCACAACAAAGAGAAGAAGAAAGAGACTCAAAAATTAAAAAAAAAAATGAGATAGCCCTACAAGAATTATCTGACTCCATCAAAAAGAATAACATAAGAATAATAGGTATATCAGAGGGAGAAGAGAGAGAAAATGGAATAGAGAACATACTCAAACAAATAATAGATGAGAACTTCCCAAGCCTGTGAAAAGAACTAAAGCTTCAAGTTCAAGAAGAAAACAGAACTCCAAGTTTTCTTAACTCCAACAAACCTACTCCAAGGCATATCATAATGAAATTGACACAAACCAACAGCAAAGAAAAAATTCTCAAGGCAGCCAGGGAAAAGAAGAATACAACATATAAAGGAAGGCCCATTAGATTATCAACAGATTTCTCAGCAGAAACTCTACAAGCTAGAAGAGAGTGGACCCCAATATTTAAAGTCCTGAAAGAGAGGAACTTTCAGCCACGAATACTATACCCATCAAAGCTATCCTTCAAATACGAAGGAGAAATAAAAACATTCACAGATACAGAAAAGATGAGGGAATTTATCATCAGAAAACCCCCACTCCAGGAATTACTAAAGGGGGTTCTCCAATCAGATACAAAGAACAAAAAAAAAAACAGAGCCACAAGTAAAAGCTCCAAGAAGAACACAATAAAACAAATTTAAACTGTGACAACAACAAAAAGAAAGAGGGGGAGAAGATGGAGATTAACAGTAGCAAAGGACGATGGAGTGCAAAAGTACTCACAAAATAATTCGCTACAATGAACAGGGTAGGGACCCTTTTCATTACTCAAAGGTAACCACCATTGAAAAAAACACCACAGAAGCACATGAGATAAAAAAGATAGCAACAGAGGAAAGATGTATGGAATACAACCAAATAAAAACAAAAGATAGAAAAACGAAAGAGAAGGATCAAACAAGACACAAAACTAACAGAAAGCAAGATATAAAATGGCAATAGGGAACTCACAAGTATCAATAATTACACTAAATGTCAATGGATTAAACTCACCAATAATAAGGCACAGAGTAGCAGAATGGATTAAAAAAGAAAATCCAACTGTATGCTGCCTACAGGAAACTCATCTAAGTAACAAGGATAAAAACAAATTCAAAGTGAAAGGCTGGAAAACAATACTCCAAGCAAATAACATCCAAAAAAAAAGCAGGTGTAGCAATACTCATATTGGATAATGCTGACTACAAGACAGGAAAAGTACTCAGAGACAAAAATGGCCATTTCACAATGGCTAAGGAGACACTGAATCAAGAAGACATAACAATTCTTAATATATATGCACCAAACCAAGGAGCACCAAAATATATAAGACAGCTACTTATTGATCTTAAAACAAAAACTGACAAAAATACAATCATACTTGGAGACCTCAATACACCGCTGACGGCTCTAGATCGGTCATCCAAACAGAGAATCAACAAAGACATTGTGGCCTTAAACAAAACACTAGAGCACCTGGATATGATAGACATCTACAGGACATTTCATCCCAAAGTGACTGAGTATACATTTTTCTCCAGTGTACATGGATCATTCTCAAGAATTGACCATATGTTGGGCCACAAAAACAACATCAGCAAATTCAGAAAAATTGAAGTTGTACCAAGCATATTTTCTGATCATAAAGCCTTGAAACTAGAATTCAACTGCAAAAAAGAGGAAAAAAATCCCACAAAAATGTGGAAACTAAACAACATACTTTTAAAAAATGAATGGGTCAAAGAAGAAATAAGTGCAGAGATCAAAAGATATATACAGACTAATGAAAATGACAATACGACATATCAGAATCTATGGGATGCAGCAAAAGCAGTGATAAGAGGGAAGTTCATATCGCTTCAGGCATATATGAACAAACAAGAGAGAGCCCAAGTGAACCACTTAACTTCACACCTTAAGGAACTAGAAAAAGAAGAACAAAGACAACCCAAAACCAGCTGAAGAAAGGAGATAATAAAAATCAGAGCAGAAATAAATGAATTAGAGAACAGAAAAACTATAGAAAAAATTAATAGAACAAGGAGCTGGTTCTTTGAAAAGATCAACAAAATTGACAAACCCTTGGCAAGACTTACCAAGGAAAAAAGAGAAAGAACTCATATAAACAAAATCCAAAATGAAGGAGGAGAAATCACCACAGACACCGTAGATATACAAAGAATTATTGTAGAATACTATGAAAAACTTTATGCCACTAAATTCAACAACCTAGAAGAAATGGATAAATTCCTAGAACAATACAACCTTCCTAGACTGAGTCAAGAAGAAGCAGAAAGCCTAAACAGACCTATCAGTAGAGAAGAAATAAAAAAAACCATTAAAAACCTCCCCAAAAATAAAAGTCCAGGCCCTGACGGCTATACCAGCGAATTTTATCAAACATTCAAAGAAGACTTGGTTCCTATTCTACTCAAAGTCTTCCAAAAAATTGAAGAAGAAGCAATACTTCCAAACACATTTTATGAGGCCAACATAACCCTCATACCAAAACCAGGCAAGGATGGCACAAAAAAAGAAAACTACAGACCAATATCTCTAATGAATACAGATGCTAAAATACTAAACAAAATACTAGCAAATCGAATACAACAACATATTAAAAAAATAATACATCATGATCAAGTGGGATTCATCCCAGAATCTCAAGGATGGTTCAACATACGTAAAATGGTTAATGTAATACACCATATCAACAAAACAAAGAACAAAAACCACATGATCTTATCAATAGACGCAGAAAAGGCTTTCGATAAAATACAACACAATTTTATGTTTAAGACTCTCAACAAAATGGGTATAGAAGGAAAACATCTCAACATGATAAAGGCCATATATGATAAACCATCAGCTAACATCATATTAAATGGCACTAAACTGAAGGCTTTCCCCCTTAAATCAGGAACAAGACAGGGTTGTCCACTCTCTCCACTCTTATTTAATGTGGTACTAGAGGTTCTAGCCAGAGCAATCAGACAAGACAAAGAAATAAAAGGCATCCATATAGGAAAAGAAGAAGTAAAGGTATCACTTTTTGCAGATGATATGATCCTATACATCAAAAACCCCAAAGAATCCACAAAAAGACTACTAGAAACAATAAGCCAATACAGTAAGGTCGCAGGATACAAAATTAACATACAGAAGTCAATAGCCTTTCTATATGCCAACAATGAAACAACTGAGAAGGAACTCAAAAGAATAATCCCCTTCATGATTGCAACAAAAAAAATAAAATACTTAGGAATAAACATAACAAAGAATGTAAAGGACTTAGATAATGAAAACTATAAACCATTGTTAAGGGAAATCGAAAAAGATATAATGAGATGGAAGAATATACCTTGTTCTTGGCTAGGAAGAATAAATATAATCAAGATGGCTATATTACCCAAAGCAATATTCAAATTTAATGCAATTCCCATCAAACTTCCAATGACATTTTTAAAAGAAATAGAGCAAAAAATCATCAGATTTATATGGAACTATAAAAAACCCGGAATAGCCAAAGCAATCCTAAAGAAAAAGAATGAAACTGGGGGCATAACAATACCTGACTTCAAACTCTATTATAGGGCCACGACAATCAAAACAGCATGGTATTGGCAGAAACATAGACACTCAGACCAATGGAACAGAATAGAAAGTCCAGAAATAAAACCACATATATATAGTCAAATAATTTTTGATAACGGGGCCAACAACACACAATGGAGAAAAGAAAGCCTCTTCAATAATTGGTGCTGGGAAAACTGGAAAGCCACACGCAAAAGAATGAAACTGGACTACAGTCTCTTCCCCTGTACAAAAATTAACTCAAAATGGATCAAAGATCTAAACATAAGACCTGAAACAATTAAGCACATAGAAGAAGACATAGGTACTCAACTCATGGACCTGGGTTTTAAAGAGCATTTTATGAATTTGACTCCAATGGCAAGAGAAGTGAAGGCAAAAATTAATGAATGGGACTACATCAGACTAAGAAGTTTTTGCTCAGCAAGAGAAACTGATAACAAAATAAACACAAAGCCAACTAAATGGGAAATTTTATTTTCAAACAACAGCTCAGATAAGGGCCTAATATCCAAAATATACAAAGAACTCATAAAACTCAACGACAAACAAACAAACAATCCAATAAAAAAATGGGAAGAGGATATGAATAGACACTTCTCCCAGGAAGAAATACAAATGGCCAACAGATATATGAAAAGATGCTCATCTTCTTTAGCTATTAGAGAAATGCAAATCAAAACTGCAATGAGATACCACCTCACACCTGTTCGATTAGCTGTTATTAGCAAGTCAGGTCATAGCAAATGTTGGAGAGGCTGTGGAGAAAAAGGAACCCTCATACACTGTTGGTGGGAATGTAAAGTAGTACAACCATTATGGAAGAAAGTATGGTGATTTCTCAAAAAACTGAAAATAGAACTACCTTATGACTCAGCAATCCCTCTACTGGGTATATATCCCCAAAACTCAGAAACATTGATATGTAAAGACCCATGCAGCCCCATGTTTATTGCAGCATTGTTCACAGTGGCCAGGACATGGAAACAACCAAAAAGCCCATCAATAGATGACTGGATAAAGAAGATGTGGCATATATACACTATGGAATACTACTCAGCCATAAGAAATGATGACATCAGAACATTTACAGCAAAATGGTGGGATCTTGATAACATGATACGAAGCGAAATAAGTAAATCAGAAAAAAACAGGAACTGTATTATTCCATACGTAGGTGGAACATAATAGTGAAACTAAGAGACATTAATAAGAGTGTGGTGGTTATGGGGGGAGGGGGGAATGGTAGAGGGATAGGGGGTGGGGACGGGCACAAATAAAACAAGATAGAAGGTGACAGAGGACAATCTGACTTTGGGTGGTGGGTATGCAACATAATTGAAGGACAAGATAACCTGGACTTGTTATCTTTGAATATATGTATCCTGATTTATTGATGTCACCCCATTAAAAAAATAAAATTATTAAAAAAAAAGAATGCCTCACAGAGCTAAGACTTTCAAAGCTCATCACCCAGATAGGTTTTTATCTGGGAATCAGATGGGCAAGTTCTGGGTTGTGTGCTTATATCTTGGAGCGGGACACTTTTATTTCCACTATGAGCTCAGCCTGTGCTATCCCTGGCAGAGGGAGAAATATTATCCCTCCCCTACATGCTTGCCAGCAATATTCCCAGTGTAAGAGTGTTTGGATCTGCCTTCCCAAGAATTGGTAGCCCTGTCCTGCTGAGCTCAGTTCTTCAGAGAAAAAGATGTGATGATTGATGGAATTCAAGTAACTTAACAACCTGTTCTCTGTTCTAATGGTCATTTTAAGTATAAAAAAAATGATATACTAAGCCTGACCAGTTGATAGCACAGTGGATAGAGCATAGTACTGGGACACAGAAAACTCAGGTTCAAAACCCTGAGGTGACAGGCTTGAGCATAGGATAATCCATCCTAAGCAAGGGCTCACCAGCTTGAGCACGGGGTTGCTGGATTGAGTGTGGGATCATAGACATGACACTGTGGTCACTGGTTTGAGCCCAAAGATTGCTGGCTTGATGTCCAAGGTCACTGACTTGAGCCCAAGGTAACTGGCTTAAGCAAGGGGTCATCAACTCTGATGGTGCCCCCCTAGTCAAGGCACATATGAGAATGCAATCAATGAAAAATTGAGGTTCCACAAGGAAGAATTGAGGCTTCTGATCTCTCTTCCTTCCTGTCTGTCTGTCTTTATCTCTCCCTCTCTCTGTCTCTCTCTTTGTCAAAAAGAAAAAAAAAGATACTAATTGGTAGTTTATTATTTCATGCATTTTATTCTTAAATAACAACAAAAGAGGTACACAAATTAGATTATAAGAAAGAGTTTTAAAATATTAATAAAGATATTAAATTATACCTCGATATTTCCATATTGCTTCTTGATTGGCATTCTCACTTACAATTTTCTAGCCTAGAATGTTAAGAGGAAAGTACAGTACACTTTTTGTACCTTGAGGCTTCACTGGGGGTAAAGAGTATAATTTTCACCTATTGGCTCTCTTCAGATGAAGTATTTGCAGAACAGGAGACAACTGAAAGATAAACTACAGCAATTTTGATGGGAGATTTCTAGAACCATTCTAATATATTTGTATGATAATGCTAATGATAAAAATTTCATTTCAGCCCTGATCAAATGGCCCAGTTGATTAGAGCATCATCCAAAGCACAGACATTGTGGTTTTGATCCCTGGTCAAGGCACATACAGGAACAACTTGATGCTCCTATCTCTCTCTCTCTCTCTCTCTCTCTCTCTCTCTCTCACTCTCTCTTAATTCTTCTCTTGCTAAAGTCAATCAATAAAAATTACTATGGGTGCTTAGAATACACTGTTGTACAGATGAATGTTAAAAACTAGTGAGGAATGTAGATTTGTGATTTCCATATTGGGCAGCTGCCCAGACACCCACCTTAGAGAAAAACCTGTTTACAGGTGCTATTAAAACAACTGGTTCACCAAATTCAACAAAAAAATTAGTTATCAGTTTTGCAGAACTTGTGCAAACTGGCTGAATTCCACCACTGGGTGTGCTGCTCAGAGCTGGGAATTTTGAAGTGTGTCTCCCATATAGGTTATTGTTTGTAACTCAAATGAAGTGCTTGGCCTCCTCCTTTGTCAGCACCACTCCTAATGTGAGACATTTTTTATCTGTCCTCCAGTGCCCCAGTGGCTTCATCCTGCTGAATTTGCTCTTGCAGAAGGATAAGCTAGGTGAAACCAACCAGAACCTTTGGCATGCACCTCATGGAGAAGCTAGATTTGAGGATTCAGACAGAGATTGGGTGGTTGGCTTTGAAGAAAGGGCTACTTTATTCTTATTGAGTGCTTGATCACATGGTCCCCAAGTAAGAGACACATTAGCCTCCTCTTCTTTAATATATCTGCTCCTCCCTACTGAGCTCACAACATGTGAAAGGTTCTGTGAGCCATGGGCAGCCTGGGACCATTTTATAGTCTTTCTTCAGAAGGCTCTGTAGAAAAATTGGGCAACTTCAGGGAGAAGGGGAGTAGCTGATAAGTGGAGGCTAACCTCATGGAGCCTTGGAACTTATATTGATTTTCCCCAACTCTAAGCTGGAGGAAGCTAACCCTTGTATACAAATTGGCCTTTCAAATGCACATCAAGGTCTATTAGGTACAGTCACAAACAGTGAATAGTGTAGTAACTCCAGACAGGTAGCCCAGGAACAATTTTACACAACATATGACATGAATTGGTACCAAAACCGGTCCAGTAGACCCCCCCCCAAAAGAGCAAAACGAAACAAAACAAAACAAAAAAACAGTGATTGGCTTAAGAATACATAAGAGCTCAATTCAACTTACCACACAAGTGGCACACCCAAAGGAGGATTCCAGCAGGCACTGGACCCTGCTGGGAACAACTCTGCCTCAGAGGGAAGTCCCTGCACATCAACTCATATATGGTAGTCCAAGTTTATCTTTATAGTAGTCAGCCTGAAAGACTAACTCTACTCAAAAAAGGCCAAAAAATTCAAGACTCAACTACAACAGGAGGGTGCACATAACCCAAAAGAAATATTTCTGAAGAACAGAGCTCAGTTTATCTGAAAATTTGTGCCACTGAGCCAAACAAGACATCTACATAGGAAAGCCATAATAAGTTTGGTTGTCAAAGAAGATCTCCTTAATACACAGAGAAAAGAAATAGATAAAGAAATAAGCATACCCCAAATGAAAGATCAAGAAAAATCTCAAAAAAAGATTTAAATGAAATGGAAAAATCCAAGACACCGGGTGCATAGTTTAAAACAATGTGGAAGAATGAAATATCTCAGTGAGAACCTAACCAAATATATAATAAACATAAAAATATAAATAGAAACCACATAAAAGCAATAATGAAAAAATAATACAATATCTGAAATAAAGAATATACTAGGAAGATCAACAGCAGGTTAGATGAAGCAAAGGACTAAAACAGTGATTTAAAAAACAAGATAACGGCCTGACCAGGTGGTGGTGTAGTGGATAGAGCGTTGGACTGGGATGCGGAGGACCAAGGTTCTAGACCCTGAGGTCACCAGCTTGAGCGTGGGCTCATCTGGTTTGAGCAAAGCTCACCAGTTTGGACCCAAGGTCACTGGCTTTAGGAAGGGGTTACTCAGTCTGCTGTAGCCTCACAGTCAAGGCACATATGAGAAATCAATCAATGAACAACTAAGGTGTTGCAATGAAAAACTGATGATTGATGCTTCTCATCTCTCTCCGTTCCTGTCTGTTTCTATCTATCCCTCTCTCTGACTCTCTCTCTGTCTCTGTAAATTAAACAACAACAACAAGATAACAGAAAACATTCAAGCAGAGCATCAAAGAGAAAAAGAAAAGAATTATAAAGAATGAGAAAAATCTAAAGGACTTCTTGGACAATGTCAAGTGTAACAACATCTGCATCATAGTTGTACCAGAAGTAGAGCAGAGAGGAAAAAAACTGAAAACCTAATTGAAGAAATGTTAACCAAAAACTTTCCTAACCTGGTGAAGGAAAATGTCAGATACATTCATGCAGCACAGAGTCACAATCAAGATGAACTGAATGATGCTCACACCAAGACACATATAATTAAAGTGGCAAAAGTCAAAGATAAAAATAATTAAAGTAGTAGCAAAAGCAAGATAGCTACCTACAAAGAGCTCCCATAATACTGTCAGCTGATTTTTTAACAGAAATACTTCATGTCACAGAGATTGGCATAAAATACCCAGTGATAAAAAGTAAGGACATACAACCAACATTATTGTATCCAGCAAGGTTATAATTTAAAATTAAAGGAAAATAAAGAGCTTTCCAGACAAATAAAAGCAAAATGAGTTAATTAGCTTCAAACCAGAATTGCCAGAAATATTAAAAGGCCTGAATTAGGAGAGGAAGAAAAAAATTGAAAGAATAAAATGGCAATGTATAAGTACACATTATTGATAGCCTTAAATATAAATAGATTAAATCATCCAATCAAAATACACAGTGTAGTTAAATGGATAAGAAAGACATGATCCATAGTAAAGCTGCCTATAAGAGACCTACCTCAAAACAAAAAATATACACAAATTGAGAATGAAAGTATTGAAAAAATGTTCTGTGCAAATGAAAACAAAACAAAAAAAATGGGGCAATAACTGTATTAAACAAAATGGACCTCAAAACAGAGGCCATGCCTGATAAGGCACTAGCACAGTGGGTAAAGCATTGGACTGGGATGCTGAGGTCCTGGGTCCAAAATTTTGAGGTCACTGACTTGAGTAAAGGCTCATCTGACTTGAGCCCAAAGGTCGCTGGCTTGAAGCCAAAGGTAGCTGACTTGAGCCCTATTTGACTGGTTTGAACAAAGGGTCACTTGTTCTGCTGTAGCCCTCCAGTCAACACACATATAAGAAAGCAACCAATGAACAACTAAGGAACTGCAATGAAAAAGTGATTCTTCTCATCTCTCTCCCTTCCGATCTCACTGTCCCTATCTGTCCCTCTCTCTGTCTCTCTCTCTCTGATTTTGTCATAAAAAAAGACCATAACAGGAAGCAAAGAAGATCACAACAATCGAGCAAGAAGATATCACCCTTTTAAACTTATAGCTAGTCTATATAGGAGCATACAAATATATAAAGACAACCTAGGGAAATATTAAGGGATAGATTGACAGAAATACAGAAATACAGCTATAGAAGAGAATTTTAACAGTGCAAAGAAATCAATAATTAGATCAAACAGACAAAAAAAATAAATAAACAAGGCAACAACAACCTTAAATGACACACTGGATTGGATAGATTTAATTGAAATTTACAGAACCATTTATCCCAAAACAACAGAATAAATATTATTCTCAAGAGCACATCAAACATTCTTAAAGTTATACTACATAGTAGGAAACAAAATAAGTCAATAAATTTAAAAAAATATTGAAATCATAAGAAACATCTTCTCTAACCAAATTGATAAGATACTAGAAATCAATTACAATAAAAAACTAAGAAGAAACAAAAAACAAATACAAAAACTCACAAACAGATTGAGCCTAAACAATGTTATCAGATACTGACTGAATGACTGGATTTATAATGATATCAAGAAAAAATTTTAAAAACATATCTAAAAACAAATAAAAATGAACTCACAAGAACCCAAAATTTATAGGAAAGAGCAAAATCAGTTTTTAGAAAGAAGTATATAACATTTCAAGCCTACTTTAAGAATCAAATATAATATCAAATTAACAATATGACTCTACACCTAAAAGGCCCTATATATAAAAGACCCTATGCATAAAAGAACCAGAGAAAGAACAACAAATAAAGCTCAGAGTAAGCATAAAATATAATAATAAAAATTCAAGTTAAAATAAATGAAATAGAGACTAAAAACACTACAAAAAATCAATGAAACCAAAAGCTGGTTCTTTGAAGAGATAAACAAGATTGGCAAACTTTAACTAGACTCATCAAGAAAAGAAAAAGAAGATACAAATAAAAAAATGAGATTAAAAAAGAAATAATAACTTCCACCACAAAAATACAATAAAAAATACTATATGCCAACAAATTGGACAATCTGTGAGAAATGGATAAATTGCTAAAAAAAATACAATCTTCAAAATTTAATTACTAAGAATCATAGACTCTGGACAGATAGATTACAATTAATGAAATTGAAGCAGTAATCAAAATACCTCCAAAAACAACATTTCTGGGCCCTGTCCGGTTGGCTCAGTGGTACAACATTGGTCTTGTGTGTGGTTGTCATGGGTTCAATTCCTGTTCAAGGCACACACAAAAAAAGTGACCACCTGTCTCTCCAACACTCCCCCTTCCCCATCTCTCTTTCTCTCTCTTCTTCTCCCACATCCATGGCTCAGTTGGATTGAGTCATAGGCCCCAGGCACTGAGTATATAGTTCAGTCAAGCCTTTGCCTTTGACACCAAAAAATTAGTTTGGTTGTGAGCATGGTCCCAGATGGGCAGAGCATCAGCCTCAGTTGGTGGTTGTGGGGTGGATCCTGGTAGGGGCACATGCAGGAGTCTGTCTTTCTATCTCCCCTCTTCTCATTTGGAAAAAACAAAATAAATAAATAAATAAATAAATAAATAAATAAACAAACAAATAAACAAATAAATAAATAAATACAAACAACACAATCCTTGACTGGATGGTTTCATTGGTGAAATTTGCCAAACATTTAAAGAAAAATCTACACTTATTTTCTCAAACTATTCTAAAAAATTCAAGAGTGGGGCAAGACTTTTGAGCACCTTGCATTCATTCAATATCCCTGATGAACGTAGATACTAAAATGCTTGAGAATATATTAACAAATTAGACTCAGCAGTATATTAAAAAGATCTTGCCTAAGGCTCTGGCCAGTTGGCTCAGTTGGTAGAGCATCGGCCTGGCATGTGGAAGTCTCAGGTTTGATTTCTGGCCAAGGCACATAGATAAAGTGCCCATCTGCTTCTCCACCCTTCCCCCTCTACTTGTATCTCTATCTTTTCCTTCCCCTCCTGCAGCCAAAGCTCCATTGGAGCAAAGTTGACCAGGGTGCTGAGGATGGCTCTGTGACCTCCACCTTAGGTGCTCGAATGGCTCTGGTTGCAATGGAGAAAAGTCCCAAATGGGCAGAGAATTGGCCCTTTTTGGGCATTTCGGGTGGATCCCAGCCAGGCACATGCAGAAATCTGTCTTTCTGCCTCCCTGCTTTTCACTTCAGAAAAACAAACAAACAAACAAACAAAAAACACAAACAAAAAAATCTTGCAACACGTTCAAATAGAATGTTTTCTAGAAATGCAAGTTGATACAATATCTACAAATAAATAAATACAACACACCATATTAACAAAATGAAGAATAAAAACCCAATTATATAAAAAATGCATAAAAAACATTTGATAAATTCTAGCACCCATTAATGATTAAAAAAATCTTTGCAAAGTAAGCATAGAGGGATCGTATTTCAAAATACTAGATTATATATGACAAGGCTACAGCCAACATTATACTGAAAGGGATAAAACTAAAAATATTTTCCTCAAGATTAGGAACAAAACAGTAGAGTACCCTTTCATCACTCTTGTTCAACATAGTACTGAAAGTCCAAGCTGCAACAATCAGACAGGATAAAGGAAGTGTGAAGAAGAGAGTAAAACTGTCATTATTTACAGATTACATGGTATTGGTATTGTAAATAAGAAACACAGGAGATGATGTCAGAGTAATGGCGGGGTAGGAAGTGATACCGATAAATCTCCCCCAAAACTCAACAAGATCTTCAACCAGAAACAGAAAAACCTAACCTTGGAGCCACCAGATGTTTTGCAATACACCCGAAGGTATGGTCCAGCGAAAAATTGGCTAAATATATAACCAAACCCCAAAGGACATAGGGAGTAAGAAGTGCTCCACTTTCCTCACTAACCTAAACAGGGCAGCTTTCTCTGGGATCTGTGAATATAGAAACTGAGGCAGGCAAAGGGGGTGAATAGATCCAGGCCGCGGCACAAATGGCCGAACCAGGCTGTGGCACGAGGATCCAAGCTGAGGAAAAACTGTTCCTGTGGCCACCCGGGCAATACAAGCTAACTCTTGCGCCAAACCCAGACAAAGAAAGACAAGCGGGGCAGCCATTTTCTCCGATCCCCTGGTCGGCGTGCACAGATAGTGGGCGAGAGATTCCTTCCAAAGCCCTGGGAGTGGGCGCCTGTGTTGTCCCACAGAGAGGCAGAGTCAGAGGCCTTTGTGTGGGCTGAAAGCAGAATCTCTGGGCCAGCCCACCACCTTGGGAAAGCTGCGCACAGGGAGGGAGCGAGAACTAATTCCAACGCTGGAACTTTTCCGTGCTGGTGGGGGTTTCACTCAGAGAGTGAGGCAGCTGGCCTGATATCCTGATCTGTGCATGTAGATAGTGAGTGAGAGATTCCTCCAAGTGCCTCAGGAGTGCATGCCCGTGTTATCCCACAGAAAGGCAGAGTCAGGGGCCTTTGTCTGAGCCAAAAGCGAAATCTCGGGCAGCCCCAGCGCCTTGCAAAAGCCGCGCATGGGGATGGAGCGAGAACCAATTCCCACACTGGAACTTTTCCATGCGGGTGGGGGTTTTACTCAGAATGTGAGACTCTGGCCTGATGTCCTGGACTTCAGGGGCAGATAGTGAGCGAGAGTTTCCTCCAAGCGCCCCCGGAGTGGGCACCCGCCCATATTACCAGACAGAGTGGCAGAGCCAGAGGTCTTTGAGTGGGCGGAAGCCCCGCCTGATTATGCTAGCAGCTCTGACAGACTGAGCCTTACCCAGAGTCCTGTGCTGATTGGAAATAGAGTGGGGAGTTGCCAGCTCTTTGAGCCTCTTACTATCCAGGCAGAGGCAGCAGAAACCCCATAGCTGGATTATCAGGCTACTAATTGAGGAAGGAAAGTCTAGGAGAAAGGCTCCAGGAACACAGACTCTCTCACTGTCAGACCCTATAAATGCTAATGAGCCTCGACTGCCAACGAGACTAAAGCACAATACATGACATTGCCATAGAGACTTATCAACTGCAAACCTCTACCTGAGCATGTCAAAGGGGCACAACCTGGGTACAGAGTCACTGACCAGGAAGAGGGAGAGAAAAGAAAAAGCAAGAAGATAACCTCTCAAAATCAAGAATAATCCGCAGACTTTATAACCTATCCAATTTTATTATATTTGTTCGTTTCTTTCTCTTATCCTCATTCTTGATATTTTTTTTTCCTCCTCCAATTTGGTTGATTAACTCTCTGCCAGTCTTACTCTCTACTCTCCTTGAACTACACTACCCATAAGTGTTACATCTCCCATTATCTTTTCTTTCCTCTTTCATTCTCTCTATGAGGGTTGCACTCCAAAACCCTTAACTCTCTCTATCTCTCTCTCTCCACTTTTTTGTTTTCTTCTTTTAGTGGTTCCCTCTATTTTTTCCCTCTCTCTTTCTTTTCTCCCTCTATATTAGTTTCTTCCTTTCTCCTTTACATCTCCTCTCATTCAAACCTCAATAATGAACAAATTATCTTATCTGGGACTCAAACTTATGTTTGTGGATTTTGGGGGGTTTTTATGTCACCTTTTTAACTCACTAACAGTGCTCCCATCCCTGGCTCTCCATTTTATTTAGTTCTTGTTCTACTAAATACAATAGTAATTTTTAATTTGTCCCCCCATTTTCCTGTTTCACTCTTATTCCTCTCATCATAACTCTTAGTCAACCAACATCTAAAAGCAAATCATTTTATACTTGACCCAAAATTTTTCCTTATTTGCTTTTTGTGGGTCCATACCGCCTTTTTTTTCTTTTTTTCTTTTTTTCCCCTTTATTACTTCTCCCCAATTCAGGCCCTCCATTACAGCCATTGTTTCTTATAACTCACAGTTCACCACAAGATTTTCTCAAGAAAGAGGGGAGAGGAGAGGAGAGGAAAAAAGGACAAGGGAAATAATTTCCTTTTTTAATTTTTATTTTATTTTATTTTTCTTTATTTTATTATTATTTTTTTAAAAAAAACTCTTTGAATTTTTAACTATTTATTCTTTATTAAATCTCATTAATACTATCAAAAAAACCACCCTCAGATGCCATTAAGGAAGAGAAAATTGAATATCATGGATACAAAACAAAAGAGAGGTAACACAGCTAGAGGAGAAAAAAATCTATGGAGAAAAAATTTAATATATTGAAAACCTTGGAGCTAAATGACAGAGAATTCAAGATAGAAATCCTAAAAATCCTACAAGATATACAAGAAAACAAAGAAAGGCAATTTAGGGAGCTCAGAAAACAACTCAATGAACACAAAGAATATATTTCCAAGGAAATTGTACTATAAAAACAAATCAAACAGAGATGAAAAACTCAATTCACGAGCTGAAAAACGAGGTAACAAGCTTAGCTAATAGAACAGGCCAGATAGACGAGAGGGTTAGTGAAATAGAAGAGAAGCAACTTGAGGTACAACAAAGAGAAGAAGAAAGAGACTCAAAAATTAAAAAAAAAATGAGATAGCCCTACAAGAATTATCTGACTCCATCAAAAAGAATAACATAAGAATAATAGATATATCAGAGGGAGAAGAAAGAGAAAATGGAATGGAGAACATACTCAAAGAAATAATAGATGAGAACTTCCCAAGCCTGTGGAAAGAACTAAAGCCTTAAATTCAAGAAGCAAACAGAGTTCCAAGTTTCTTAACCCCAACAAACCCACTCAAAGGCACATCATAATGAAATTGGCACAAACCAACAGCAAAGAAAAATTCTCAAGTCAGCCAGGGAAAAGAAAAATACAACATATAAAGGAAGGCCCATTAGATTATCATCAGATTTCTCAGCAAAAATTCTACAAGCTAGAAGAGAGTGGTCCCCAATATTTAAAGTCCTGAAAGAGAGGAACTTTCAGCCATGAATACTATACCCATCAAAGCTATCCTTCAAATATGAAGGAGAAATAAATACATTCACAGATATAGAAAAGATGAGAGAATCATTAGAAATCCCCCACTCCAGAAGGGGGTTCTCCAATCAGATACAAAGAACAACAACAACAACAAAAAAACAAAGCCACAAGTAAAAGCTCCAAGAAGAACACAATAAAACCAAATTTAAACTGTGACAACAACAAAAAAAATGGGGGGGGGAGAGGATGGAGATTAACAGTAGCAAAGGACGATCGATTGCAAGAGTACTCACAAAATAGTGTGCTACAATGAACAGGGTAGGAACCCTTTTCATTACTTAAAGGTAACCACCATTGAAAAAACCACCACAGAAGCACATGAGATAAAAAAGATAGCAACAGAGGAAAGATGTATGGAATACAACCAAATAAAAACAAAAGATAGAAAAACGAAAAGGAAGGATCAAACAAGACACAAAACTAACAGAAAGCAATACATAAAACGGCAATACAGAACTCAAAGTGTCAATAATTACACTAAATGTAAAAGGTTAAACTCAACAATAAAAAGGCACAGAGTAGCAGAATGGATTAAAAAAGAAAATCCAACTGTATGCTGCCTACAAGAAAATCATCTAAGTAACAAGGATAAAAACAAATTCAAAGTGAAAGGGTGAAAAACAATACTCCAAGCAAATTACATCCAAAAAAAAGCAGGCATAGCAATACTCATATCTGATAATGCTGACTACAAGACAGCAAAAGTACTCAGAGACAAAAGTGGCCATTTCATAATGGCTAAGGGGACACTGAATCAAGAAGACATAACAATTCTTAATATATATGCACCAAACCAAGGAGCACCAAAATATATAAGTCAGCTACTTATTGACCTTAAAACAAAAACTGAGAAAAATACAATCATACTTGGAGACCTCAATACACCGCTGACAGCTCTAGATCGGTCATCCAAACAGAGAATCAACAAAAGTATAGTGGCCATAAACAAAACACTAAAGCACCTGGATATGATAGACATCTACAGGACATTTCATTCCAAAGTGACTGAGTACACTTTTTTCTCAAGTGTACATGGATCATTCTCAAGAATTGACCATATGTTGGTCCACAAAAAAACAACATCAGCAAATTCAGAAAAATCAAAGTTGTACCAAGCATATTTTCTGATCATAAAGCCTTGAAACTAGAATTCAATTGTAAAAAAGAGGAAAAAAATCTCACAAATATGTGGAAACTAAACAACATACTTTTAAAAAATGAATGGGTCAAAGAAGAAATAAGTGCAGAGATGAAAAGATATATAAATTCAAATGAAAATAACAATACGACATATCAGAATCTATAGGATGCAGCAAAAGCAGTGATAAGAGGGAAGTTCATAGCACTTCAGGCATATATGAACAAACAAGAGACAGCCCAAGTGAACCACTTAACTTCACACCTTAAGGAACTAGAAAACAAAGAACAAAGACAACCCAAAACCAGCCTAAGAAAGGAGATAATAAAAATCAGAACAGAAATAAATGAAATACAGAACAGAAAAACTGTAGAAATAATTAATAGAACAAGGAGCTGGTTCTTTGAAAAGATCAACAAAATTGACAAACCCTTGGCAAGACTTACCAAGAAAAAAAGAGAAAGAACTCATATAAACAAAATCCAAAATGAAGGAGGAGAAATCACCACAGACACCGTAGATATACAAAGAATTATTGTAGAATACTATGAAAAACTTTTTGCCACTAAATTCAACAACCTAGAAGAAATGGATAAATTCCTAGAACAATACAACCTTCCTAGACTGAGTCAAGAAGAAGCAGAAAGACTAAACAGACCTATTAGTAGAGAAGAAATAGAAAAAACCATTAAAAACCTCCCCCAAAATAAAAGTCCAGTCCCTGACGGCTATACCAGTAAATTTTATCAAACATTCAAGAAGACTTGGTTCCTATTCTACTGAAAGTCTTCCAAAAAATTGAAGAAGAAGCAATACTTCCAAACACATTTTATGAGGCCAACATAACCCTCATACCAAAACCAGGCAAGGATGGCACAAAAAAAATAAAACTACAGACCAATATCTCTAATTAATACAGATGCTAAAATACTAAACAAAATACTAGCAAATCAAATACAACAACATATTAAAAAAATAATACATCATGATCAAGTGGGATTCATCCCAGAATCTCGAGGATGGTTCAACATACGTAAAACTGTTAACGTAATAGACCATATCAACAAAACAAAGAACAAAAAACAAATGATATTATCAATTGACGCAGAAAAGGCTTTTGATAAAATATACCACAATTTTATGTTTAAGACTCTCAACAAAATGGGTATAGAAGGAAAATATCTCAACATGATAAAGGCCATATATGATAAACCATCAGATAACATCATATTAAATGACACTAAACTGAAGGCTTTCCCCCTTAAATCAGGAACAAGACAGGGTTGTCCACTCTCTCCACTCTTATTTAATGTGGTACTAGAGGTTCTGGTCAGAGCAATTAGACAAGAGAAAGAAATAAAAGGCATGCAATTCGGAAAAGAAGAAGTAAAGGTAGCACTTTTTGCAGATGATATGATCCTATATATCGAAAATCCCAAAGAATCCACAAAAAGACTACTAGAAAAAATAAGCCAATACAGTAAGGTCGCAGGATACAAAATTAACATACAGAAGTCAATAGCCTTTCTATATGCCAACAATGAAGCAATTGAGAATGAACTCAAAAGAATAATCCCCTTCACGATTGCAACAAAAAAATAAAATACTTAGGAATAAACATAACAAAGAATGTAAAGGACTTAGATAATGAAAACTATAAACCATTATTAAGGGAAATCAAAAAAGATATAATGAGATGGAAGAATGTTCCTTGTTCTTGGTTAGGAAGAAGAAATATAATCAAGATGGCCATATTACCCAAAGCAATATACAAATTTAATGCAATTCCCATCAAAATTCCAATGACATTTTTTAAAGAAATAGAGCAAAAAATCATCAGATTTATATGGAACTTTAAAAATCCCCGAATAACCAAAGCAATCCTAAAGAAAAAGAATGAAACTGGGGGCATTACAATACCTGACTTCAAAGTATATTATAGGGCTACGACAATCAAAACAGTATGGTACTGGCAGAAAAATAGACATTCAGACCAATGGAACAGAATATAAAGTCCAGAAATAAAACTACATATATAGTCAAATAATTTTTTATAAAGGGGCCAACAATACATAATGGAGAAAAGAAAGCCTCTTCAATAAATGGTGCTGGGAAAACTGGAAAGCCACATGAAAAAGAATGAAACTGGAGTACAGTTTGTCCCCCTGTACTAAAATTAACTCAAAATGGATCGAAGATCTAAACATAAGACCTGAAACAATTAAGCACATAGAAGAAGACATAGGTACTCAACTCATAGACCTGGGTTTTAAACAGCATTTTATGAATTTGACTCCAAAGGCAAGAGAAGTGAAGGCAAAAAATAATGAATGGGACTATATCAGACTAAGAAGATTTTGCTCAGCAAGAGAAACTGATAACAAAATAAACACAAAGCCAACTAAATGGGAAATGATATTTTCAAACAGCAGCTTAGATAAGGGCCTAATATCCAAAATATACAAAGAACTCATAAAACTCAACAACAAACAAACAAACAATCCAATAAAAAAATGGGAAGAGGACATGAACAGACACTTCTCCCAGGAAGAAATACAAATGGCCAACAGATATATGAAAAGATGCTCATCTTCTTTAGCTATTAGAGAAATGCAAATCAAAACTGCAATGAGATACCACCTCACACCTGTTAGATTAACAAGACAGGTAATAGCAAATGTTGGAGAGGCTGTGGAGAAAAAGGAACCCTCAAACACTGTTGGTGAGAATGTAAAGTAGTACAACCATTATGGAAGAAAGTTTGGTGGTTCCTCAAAAAACTGAATATAGAACTACCTTATGACCCAGCAATCCCTCTACTGGGTATATACCCCAAAAACTCAGAAACATTGATACGTAAAGACACATGCAGCCCCATGTTCATTGCAGCATTGTTCACAGTGGCCAGGACATGGAAACAACCAAAAAGCCCGTCAATGGATGACTGGATAAAGAAGATGTGGCACATATACATTATGGAATACTACTCAGCCATAAGAAATAATGACATCGGATCATTTACAGCAAAATGGTGGGAATCTTGATAACATGATACGAAGTGAAATAAGTAAATCAGAAAAAACCAGGAACTGGATTTTTCCATACGTAGCTTGGACATCAAAGTGAAACTAAGAGACATTGATAAGAATGTGGTGGTTACGGGGGGAGGGGGGAAAGGGAAAGGAAAAGGGGGAGGGGGAGGGGCACAAAGAAAACTAGATAGAAGGTGACAGAGGGCAATCTGACTTTGGGTGATGGGTATGCAACATAATTGAACGACAAGATTACCTGGACTTGTTATCTTTGAATATATGTATCCTGATTTATTGATGTCGCCCTATTAAAAAAATAAAATTATTTTTTTAAAAAATAAGAAACACAAAGGACTCCACCGATAAACTATGAGTATTAATAAATGAATTTCAGTAGAGACAAGATGGCCCTGGAGTAGGCGGACGGACCAACATCTACCTCCCAGAACCAAAGTGGATTACAAATGAATTTCCGTAAAGTAGCAACATACAAAATAAATATCCATATGTCAGTTTAATAATTACACATCATTAATAATCTCTCAGAAAGGAAAACAAGAAAAAAGACCATTTATAACTGCTTCAAAGAGAATAAAACACCTAAGAATAAATTTAACCAAGGATTTAAAAGACTTGTACTTTAAAATACATGAGATGCTGAAGAAAAAAAATTGACAAAGTTGCAATAAGTGGAAGCCTGTACTGCCTTGATGAATAGGAAAAATTAGCATCATTAAAATATGCATAATACCCAAAGCAATCTAAAGACCATGCTATTCCTATCAAGATATGAACAGTGTATCTCACAGAACTAGAATATATATTCCAAAAACTCATGTAAAACCTCAAAAGACCTTGAATAGCCTCAGCAAACTTGAGAAGGAAAAACAAAGTTGGAGGTATCACATTACCTGATAATCATACTATAGTGCAATGCTATAGTAATCAAAACAAGAATGGTGTTGGCACAAGAATAACATCTGGATTAAATAATTAAATGTAAATCATGAAACCATAAAAATCCTAGAAAGAAACATAGGTAGTAAAGTTTCAGACATTTCTTGTAGCAATATTCTTTTCTGATATATCTCGTCAGGCAAGGGAAACATTGAAAAAAGTAAACAAAGATAACTACATCAAACTAAAATGCTTTCAAGCAGGAATAAATAAATAAATAAATAAATAAATAAATAAATAAATAAATAAAAATGAAAGGGACTCACTGAATGAGACTTACTTGCCAAGGATACATTGATAAGTTTTAGTTTTCAGAATATGTAATGAACCTATACTACTCAACATCAAGAAGACAAATAATTCAATTAAAAAATAGGCAAAGCACTGAATAGGCATTTCTCCAAAAAGGAAATAAGATAACCAATAGATATAGGAAAGGATGGTTAACTTCACTAATCATCAGAGAGATGCAAATTAAAACAATGAGATATTCACGCTTGTCAGAGTGGGTACTGTCAATATATTAACAAATATCAAGTGTTGGCTAGGATGTGGAGAAAAAGGAACCTTCATGTACTATTGCAGGGAATGCAGACTGGTATAGCCACTGTGAAATACATTATGGAGTTTTCTCAAAAATTTCTTAATGGAACATTCTTTTTACCCAACAGTCTCACTTCTGATAGTATAGCAAAATAAACTTGAAACCCTAATTTAGGCCACACACACAAAAAAAATAAGCTAAACAAATTTTTTATTATGTGACAGCATGAATAAACCTAGAGATTATTACGCTAAGTGAAATAATCCAGGCAGAGAAAGACAAGTACCATATGATCTCACTCATATATGGAATCTAATGAACAAAATAAGCTGATGAAAAAAATAGAATCAGAGACATAAATACATGAAAGAGAATGACAGCTATTATACTGGAGAGGGGTTAGGGGACTGGATGAAAGACAATGAAGAGATTAAGCAAAGAAGCATAGATAAATAGAGAGATAAATTGATAGATAGACACATATGCAAGAGTGTTGTGATAGAGGGAAGTGGGGGTGGGGGTAGGTGGTGGTGGGCAAAGGGGTGATAATGGGGATGAAGAGACTTTTCTTGAGGCATTGGGTACATAATTCTGCATGCAGATGATGTTTTGTTGAGCTGCACACTTGAAACTTATATGGATTTGTGAAGCAATATTATCCCCCAAAATTCAATAACAACAAAATAAATAAGAATAATACATATCCTAAAGGCAATAAAGGAGAATATTAATATTATAAAAAAGAAACATGAAGGGTATAAAAATAAAGTATGTGGAATTAAAATATTGATAATTAAAGAATACAGTAGAAATAAATGTTGGCCTTGACTGAGTAGCTCAGTTGGTTGGAAAGTCACCTGGATATGCCAAGTTTGCGGGTTTGATTCCCAGTCAGGTCACAAACAAGAATCAACCAATGAATGAATAAGTAGGTAGAACAGCAAATCAACGTCTCTTTCTATCTCATCAATAAATAAAAATTAAAGAAAATAAATAAAGGAAAATTTAACATTCTAAATGGAGCATTGGAAAAAATAGAAAAAAAGTTATACTGTATTAGTATTCATAATAAATTTAAGAGGGCTAAAATCACCAATGTAAAGTCAAATAATGTAGTTGATTTTTTAAAAAGCCCAAAGCAAGAGGCACACATAAAATAATAGAAAAAAATTCAAAATAAAATTATGGAAAAATATTCCATGGAAATAAGAGCTCAAAGAAAGGTAAGATAGTATATTTTGGCTAGGAATCATTGTTAGCAAGGTTTTTCTCTCCTTGGTTACAGTGTTCAATTTGGGCAAGTGTGAACTTTTCTAACTTTGCTCAACTAATTTTTATGATGGCATTGTAATCACTAACTGCATTTTCTGGGTCTCATTCACTGGAACTCCAGGAGTGATCTTTCTTTGCGTAATGTGATCTAATAATTTCTCCTAGAGCTTGACTTGAGAAAAAGTTATTTTAAATTGTTTTCTTGAAAGTATTGTCTCATACTTTACCATATTTTTTTTTGTCTTCAAACCCTGAATTTCTTCCTGGAAAGGAAAAAAAAAGTGAGTCAAGTAGATGTTTTCTTATCAATAATTCATAGCTGTCTCTGGCTGGTTTGCTCAGTAGTAGAAGGTCCGCTTGGCATTTGAATGTCTGGGATTTGATTCCAGGTCAGGAAACACAAGAGAAGCAACCATTTGCTTCTCCTTTCCTCTCCATCTCCCTTCTCTCTCTCTTTTTTCACTTCCCAGAGCCATAGCTCCATTGGTTCAAGCATATCAGCCCCAGGCACTGAGGATGGCTCCATAGAGCTTTTGTTTCAGGCACTAATAATAGCTCGGTTGCGACCATGGCCCTAGATGGGCAGAGCATTGGCCCAATATGAGGGTTGCTTGGTGGATCCTAGTTGGAGAGCATGCGGGAGTCTGTCTTTTTATCTCCACTAAAAATTCTCACTTTAAAAAATAATTCATAACAGGCCTGACATGTGGTGACACAGTAAATAATATATCAACCTGGAATGCTGTTGCTAGTTCAAAACCTTGGGTTTTCCTGGTCAATACACATATGAGAAGCAATTACAAATTCATGCTTCCCATTCCTCTCCCACTGACTCCTCTTTATAAAATCAATAAATAAAAGCTTTTAAAAAAGAATTTATAGTAGACCTATTTATCCCCAATTAACATATCTCATTAACTGTCTCAGGACTCAGAGTGAATTGTCTTTGAAAAACAGGTCTCAATAAACTCATGTTTTGGAAAAGAAACATATTTCTAAGCCACTGCTTTTTTTTTGCTTCCTTTTTTCTTGGTGGAAAATGAACAAACAAAATCTGAGTTCTTATGGTTCATTTGAACACTTTGCTTGGCCTGAGTTCTTGCAATGATAAGAAATGTAATAGATAAAATTGCTACTCAGCTGCCCTCTCAAGAACAATGCAGGCCCCAAGGAGGAAGAAGGGATCGAAACAGAACATTCTCACCCCCTCACTTCTAAAGAAAACAAGGTTCATGTGATAAATTTCACAGATAATTCCCAGGGGCCCCAGAACCCAGATATTCCTGGGAAATACCCAACCCCAGCTATCTTGAAGATTTACCAAGAACACCAGATAGGAACACACTTATTAGGCCCGTGCTACTTCAGAAAAAAACTTGCAGAAGAGGGGTTTTTGCAGCTGAATTTCCCTCATCCTGCTCATTGTCAAGTCTGTAACCAAGGCCATAAACCAAGATATGCTAATCTGCCCCTAGCCTGTATAATTACAGTTTCCACAGCAACTCAGGGCTGAAATGCTTTGCTGGTCTCAACCCACTTGCACTCATGTGCTTTTAAAATAAATTTTCTTTTTGGAACACACTAGCCTCATGTTTTCAGTTCAGCCTTTGGTTTCTGCTTTTCAGTGATAAGTTATATAAGCCTAAGCCCAGGTAGGGAGAGTGATATAGAAAGGAACACTGTCCTACTCTATGTCTACATTTAAAAATTAGTAATCATCAATTAACAGTTTCCCTTTTAAGTCTTTCAACAAACAAATTGCTGTTCCCTCTGTGGTAAATTGCAAATTGGTGACAAATTATGCCCACCCTTCTACACAAAGTGACTTTGATGCTGTTCCCACCAAGAGGTTAAACCATTTTCTCTCCCGATTAAAGTTGGGCTTGGTTAAATTACCTGTTCTGGCTAATGTAATATTAGAAAATGTGAGACAAGCAAAAGGCCTGAAAAGCACTTGAACTTTAGAACTTGCTTTTTATTCCTGCTCTTTTCAACCAGTAGTCACCATGTAAAGCAGTCCAGGTAAGAATTAGGAGGTTACACAGTGAAGAAGATATTATAACCTAAAGACTGATAACCGCCAGATACGTGGGTGAAGCCATCCGGGACTATCCAGCTTCCATCTGATGAGCAACTCCAGACATCTGCATGAGGCCAATGAAGATGAGCTCAGTCAAGCCAGCATAAAAGTGACCAGCAGAAATTGGACCTAATAATAAAGCTGTTGTTTTAATTTACTATATTACCTTGCTTAAACAACAGACATTAATTTTATCACAGTTCTGTTGCAATAAGCCTGTGATCAAGGTGTCAACAGGATTATTTATTCTGGGGTCTTCATCCTTTGTTATAGATAGCTGTCTTATCTCTGTGTCTTACATGGTTTTTCCATGCAACATGTCTGTGCCCTAATTGTTTTTATAAAGACACTGGTCATATTGAATTAGAGTCCAAACTAATGACTTCATTTTAACTTAATTACCCTTTTAAACACTCTATATAAAAATACAGTCAGATTCAAATGTACTTTATTTTTTAATTTATTAATTTTAATTTATTGTATTAACATGGGTTATTAACAAGTGTCCCACTGAGTATAACTCCCTCACCCCCATCCTCTTGTCCCTCCTTACCTGCCTTTGTCCCCCTCTTCCTAACTCCCTTCCGCATTCCTTTTGAAAATTGCTGTTCTGTTACCTGTATCTATGTGTTATGTGTATAGAATTTCACTAATCTCTTCACCATCTCTGATACCATCCTTTACCCCCCTTCCCTCTGACACGGTGTTTCCCAATGTGGAGCCCACGCCCCAGAGGGGGGCAATTAGATAGTTAAGGGGGACAATTTGAAAATGGACTCGACATGACTTTAACTCTTTCGCCCTTGGCCATTTAAATGCAATGCTAGATATCGGTGCCAAATTTAACAAAAAATGCAACTCTTAAATAATTGCGGTAAATAATTATTAAGTATAATTTCGTTTGACGAGACCAAAATATCAACTGGGTGATTGGCGTCGTCAAGTAAACTTCGTCCTGGGTTCACCGCGGAGCGTGCCATCTGCCGCAGAGAACCCCAGACGTTTTAAAAGCTCGCTAAACAACGCAGTTATTCTCACCTAATTGGCCCATTGCAACTTCTGTAGAGTTTCACATCATTCAGTTGGTGTTAATTTGAAATAAGTGTCAGGCAAAACTGTTGTAAAAGCTCGTTCATTTAATAAATATACATATATATATATTGTATAGATATAATTGGTAAGTATTTGATTTTATTTTTATCAATATTAAACTCTTTATTAAGTACTTCTTGCAACGGAGCTAGAAAGCAATAATATTTTATAAATATAATTGGGGCTATAATAGTGCATGCATGACAATTTTAATTTTAGAAGCATAACTTTCCAGAAAATTTTGTCAAGTGGAAAAAATATAGATACCTTTTGATTTGCAGTGGTAGTGTAGTAAATGTGTTATATACATTTAAATAAATATGAATTTTTAGTACACGTTTACTCTATGTCACATTGAATATATTTTAACACACATTTTAATATTAGTTTTTAATTGATCTTATTTTTATTTCTTATAGCCCATAGTAAAATGAGTGGTGCAAGCAAGAAAAAAACTCGTCAATATTCAGAGGGATATTTAAAATTTGGGTTCATACCCGCTGTTCACGATGAGCAGATTACTTTTTGTTTTTTATGCCAGCAATGCTTGACCAATGAATCAATGAAACAAGGTCGTTTTGAGATGCATTTGAAGGTGAAACATAGTGCTCATATTAATTCAGATTTGAGTTACTTTAAAACTTTAAAGAAAAATTTTGAAAAATGAACAACATTAAAGTCTCTATTTACTGCTCATACTTCAACTAATAATCGTGTTCTTGAGGCTAGTTATCAAATTAATTTATTCATCACTAAAACTGAAGAAAATCACACTATAGGAGAGAATTTAATAAAACAGTCAATATCAGCATTTCTTAAAATGGTTCTTGAAAAGGATGACAAAGATGTAAAAGCTATGCCACTCAGTAACAATTCTGTTAGCAGAAGAATAGACGAAATGAGTGAGGATATTGAAAAACAACTTATTGAAAAGCTGAAAACAAGAAAATTCTCCTTGCAAATGGATGAATCAACTTTGAGAGACAGTGAGGCAGTATTGATAACTTATGTAAGATATATTGATAAAGGACATTTTGCTGAAGAAATGTTGTTCTGTAAAAGATTAGAAAGCACCACTACCTCCAAAGATATATATATATATATATATATATATATATATATATATATATATATATATATATAATAAGCTAAAAAACTACTTAGATGTCAATGATATACCAATGAAAAATATAACATCTTGTGCTGCAGATGGTGCTCCCACTATGATGGGCAAGAAAAATGGCTGCTTCAAATTGATGAAAGATGCGAATCCAGAAATGATTCTTGTGCATTGTGTTATTCATAGGAAAAACTTGGTAGCTAAAAACATCTTGCCTGTTCTGAATGAAGTATTACATACAGTAATAAAGTGTGTTAATGCTATTAAAGCTAGTGCCAAATGGGAGTGTCTTTTCAAGCTATTTTGTGAAGAACAAAATGAAGACCATGTGAGACTTTTACTTCATACTGAAGTAAGATGGCTATCTAAAGGAAACTGTTTGAAAAGATTTATGGAACTGTTTGATACTCTTAGTGATTTTTTAAGCGACAAACCTGAAATGAAGTATCTGTTAACAATAGATGGTAAAGCATTTGTGAGTTATTTAGCCGATATCTTTGAAAAACTAAATATATTAAATAAGCAACTTCAAGGAACAAATAAAACTCTTGTCGATGCAAAAGCAAAGATATTTGGTTTCATTACCAAGATTGAGTTATGTCAGAAACATATTAACAACAAAAACTTTAAACAGTTTCATTGGCTCCAAAAATGTGAAGTAACTGATACCGCTTTACTTGTTATTATCAATCATTTGAACATTCTATCGGCTGATTTAAAAGAAAGATTTTCTGACTTAAAACAAATTGATTTCCCAACATGGATGATGCAGCCAATGTTAGTGGATTTGTCTGATATATCAAATATGCAGTATCAAGAAGAACTCACAGAATTGCAAAATGATGAGTCAGTTAAAGCTTTATTTAATATCAAAGGAGTGATGGCATGGCTTTGTGAGGAAACAGAAATCAAATACCCAAATTCAACCAAATGTGCAAGAAAACTATTGCTACCATTTCCATCTTCATTTTTAGCTGAATGTGGATTTAGTGCTGTAAATGATTTACTGGTAAAAAAAAAAGAAATCGGCTGGATATAACACAACGTGGAGACTTGAGACTAAAGCTAACCAGATTGGAACCTAATATAAAAATCTCTGTGCAGCAAGCATCAAGCACAAGGATCACACTAAATTAAAATAATAAATTAATATAGAAAAATCTGTATTAAAATTATTTGGAATTTAAATTTCTGTTTTTCTTTATATGTTTTGACATTTTACTTACTGTGTTTTGTTAACAGTTTCATAGTGATTTTTTCCTAGAACCTATCATTTATGTTTATTAAGTGAACAAATCAATTTTTAATGTTAAAAATTATGTATGTTACATGGGGGGACATAAAAATTTTAGAAAAGTTAAGGTGGGGCATGGCACAAAAAAGGTTGGGAAACACTGCTCTGACAGCTGTCCCTCTGGTCCCTGTGACCCTGCCTCTGTCTTTATTCTGTTCCTCAGTTCACTTTGTTCATTAGATTCCATATGTAAGTGAGATCATATGATATTTGTCTTTCTCTGCCTGACTTATTTCACTTAGCAAAATAATCTCCAGGTTCATCCATTCCATTTCAAATGGTAAAACTTCCTTATTTTTAATGGCCATGTAGTATTCCATTGTGTATATATACCACAGATTTTTAATCAACTTGTCCACTGAAGGATGCTTGGGCTGTTTCCAGATCTTGGCTATTGTAAGTAATATTGCAATAAACATGGGGTGCTTATCTTCTTTTGAGTCAGTGATTTGGTATTAGGATATATTCTTAAAAGTGAGATAGCTGGGTTAAAGGCAGTTCCATTTTTAATTTTTTGAGGAAACTACATACTGTTAGTCCCATTTTTTTATTTTGTCTTTTATTCCACTTGCCTGTGGAGATTAATCTGCAGTTTACTACCTATGTTTTCTTCCAAGATATTTATGGTTTCACAACTTACATTTAAGTATTTTACCCATTTTGAGTTTATTTTTATGAATGGTGTAAGCTGGTGGTGTAGTTTGTTTTCCTTTTTGCCAGTACCTGCTTTTCTGTAGGTAATTTACTGCTTTTGTCTTGCAGTTTTCAGTCTTTTTTCTTTGTTAACTTTGGCACTATAATTATGATGTGTCTTGGTGTAGGCCTTGTTGAGTTTCTCTTTAATGGGACTCTTTGTGCTTCTTAAACCTATGTCACTTTTTCCTTCATCAATTTAAGGAAGTTTTCAGCTATGATTTCTTCAAACAAGTTCTCTATCCATTGTTGGTTATCTTCTCCTTCAGGAACCCCTATAATATGGATATTGTTTTCTTTATGTTGTCTTAGAGTTTTCTGTCTTTTTGAGTCCCTTTTCTTTTTGCTGCTCTGCTTCTGTGTTTTTGTTTTTCTTGTCCTCAAAATTGTTGGTTCAATTCTCTGCTTCATCCAGCCTGCTGTTTATTCCTTCTAGTGCAGTCTTCATTTCTGATTTTGTATTTGTCATTTCTGACTGCTTCTTTTTTATGATTTTAATGTCCTTTTTTATGCTTGCTATCTCTATTTATGTACTCATTATGTGCATCCATTATTGCTCTATTTTCCTTGAGCATCCTAAAAATTGTTATGTTAAACTCTGCACCTGGTACTTTGGTTACTTCTATCTCATTCAGTTCTTTTACTGAAGATTTCTGTTGTTAATCTGGTTCACATTTCTATGTCTGCCCATTTTATCTATGTATTAGATAGCACTGTCTGACTTTGAAATTTTTGTGGTGTGTTTATAAAGAAGATGTGTTTGGTGTATTGACTTCAAGTCCACTTGTTTTTCTTGTTCTAAGAATGCTTTGTTTTTTTGTTTTTGTTTTTTTTACCAAGAAAGAGAGAGACAGAGAGATAAATAGACAGGGACAGATAGGGAGAGAGATGAGAAGCATCAAATTTTTGTTATGGCACTTTAGTTGTTTATTGATTGCTTTCTTATTAGCAATGCTTCTTGAGGGTACTATCTTCTTGTTGTTTGTGAGTATTAAATGCAGTTGGTTCTTCTGTGGGTATGGTTATCTCTTCAGGCTGGCTAGCTCTAAGGGTCAACCTTGATCATGTGTATTACACACTGTGCAATGTCTCTTCTGTTGGGTGTATTTATTCTCCACAGTGTGTGGGCTTACTAGACTTCATGTTTGGGTGTGCTGCTTATGTAGGTAGCTGAGACTAGGATTGGTGCTGACTGCCACCCACTACTGCTGTTACCTTTCTGCAGCAACTGTAATTTTTGCTGTTTGTGTCTGCATATTCTGTTCCTCCATGATGTGGGAGGGGCCAACCTTTGTATAAGGATTAACTTTCTCCTTCTTAGAAATGACAACAGCTCCATAAAAGCCCCAAGCTTTGTAAGGTTTGGCTCCACTTTTCAGTTGCAACTTCTCCTTTTGTAATTGCCTGGTCTTCCCATTGATTCTCCTCTGGCAAGACTGTAGTGTGGGCTCAAATGGGCCTCACCGAACAAGCCCTTCATGTTGCATGCTTGGTGGGTGCTGGGCAGATAAAATATGTATTATGCTCACTTTGTTAAAGTGGCACTGCCCACGTGGAGGCTGTTGCCCAGGTGATATTAATGTGTGTCTCTGTGGGCAGGCAGGATCGTTGTAGCCTGGGGCTTGGTTTTGGGATTAGGCCTTTCCCTCCCGTTTTGATGTGGGACGGTACAATCCAATCATGCCTCAGAGAAGTGTCTTTGTATTAGAGACTTCCCTGTTTTGTATATTGGGTTAAAGGTTTGGATTTCTACACTATAAAATGGGGGCAGAATGAGAGCTTGCTCTCTCTTGGTTCCTGGGATGATTAGCATGAGAGAGCAGAGGGAGCAGAGCAGAGAGCAGAAAGAGACCATGTGGCCAGGGGAAGCAGCCAAGATGGCGGAGTGCTGAGTGAGATGCCAGTTTGTGCAGAGTTTGTATCTGGGATAAGGAAGGAGATGGGGAACTGAGGAGAATAAGGCTGGTGAGCTAGAAACCTTTGATTCTAGGAAACTCGGATAAGTCAGTGGCTTTGTGAGCACTGAATGTGAGTGGGTTTTGGAGCCCAGTGTGTATTTTTACTTGCCCGCTGGGTGCAAGCTAGAATTAAAGAAAATGGCCCACCAGTTTTTGGATCCATTGTTTCTTTACCTACTATCCAAATCCAATGCGAACCTGCATGGGCCAGAAGGCTGCTGTGATAGTGGCCTTGCCTCCTGGCTTTACAGTGGGTTATGGCAGCTAAGGTTGTGAATACAATGTCAGTGGAAACCCCTACTTTAGAGGTCTCTTCATCAGGACCTCAGTACAGGGAATATGGCCCCTACTCCAGAGCTTAATCCCTTAGCCACTGCAGGATACTCAAATTTTGTTTCTCCTCAACAAGGTGAGCATCAGTTTCAGACCGAGTGTTGTTGACAGTCTCCTATGCAGAAGTTCTTTCAGCTGGTGAGACCCTGGTCTCAGGGAGGAATACTGAGAGAGTCCTCTCCTGGGGCTGACTGTGCCTCCCCAAAGGTGGTTAAGTCCCTCGACCAGATACTACAATAGGGTCACAGTGATTCACACATTAAATTCTTAAGCTCCAAGGCTCTCTCCTTCCCCCTGTGAAATCTAGCCCAGCATTGCAGGATATTCAGCACCCAGGCTGGCAGACTGTGCAGCTTCACCCTATCCAATGAATATGAACCACTGTGCTGGAGCTGATCATAGAAAGTAGAACTCACCTCAGCTTGGCCAGGTGTGATGAGCCTTTCCTTAGGATACCACTTTAGTAAGGGTTGTTAGGTCTTAAACCAATGCTTTCTGCAGGTGGCCCCTAGATGTGCCAGCCCTGGGTCTTCCTGGCAGGAACCTCACACAGACCATTGGAAGACATTGCCCATGACAGGCCCTCAGCAATGCAACCTTCTTGGATTTACAAACAATCCATAGTTTGTGGCTGCCTTTGCTGGGCCCAGATGTACATGGAAATACCAAGTTGAACACCTAAACTGGTTTTTACCCACTTTGAGTCTGAGGAAAGATCTGCTTAAAAGGCCAAGTTTCCCTGAGTCTCACCTCCTGCTGCCTTTGTCTGCTGGCTGCTTGTTGGGCTCAGCTGCTAAAGAAACCTCTGCTAGAGTCTAGCACCTTCAGCAATTCAGGGATTAGGAAGGGTGGTGGGTATAGTTTCATCCCTGGCCCCCCCCATGTCAGTCTGTCCAGAATTTTTCACAGACCTCAGTAGGGTATGTTCTTAGGAGCCCAATGACTGTGGCCTCTGAGACACAGCTGTGTGGTCTGCCTCCAGTCAGACAGTTTCTACTAAGTGTCCCATGAGGTGGAAACACCAGTCTGAGAGTCCAGAGATTGTGGGGGAAAGCTTTGGTTTCAAAACAGAAAACTAAGTCACTGATGTGCCCCCTGCTTCCTGGCCTCTCAGATGACCCATTGCCATGACCGGGGTAGGAGAGACTCCTGAGAGCAGAGCAGTTGCTTTTCTCCAGGCTGATTCCATACAGAGGGAACTCTCTGCCCAAGAAAGTTGGCAACTGCAGTGTGGAGAGTATCTCAGCACAGGGGTTCTGGTGGCCATCCCCAACAGTGTCTCTCTCTGGGTCTCCAACTTTACATTCTCTTCATAAAACTCCTGTCCTGGGTAAATGATTGTGAATGATATTTTCTGCTCAGGCTCTTTAAAACTGAGCCAGTGTCTCAGAGAGCTCCGTCTCTTTCTTGAAGACAAAAACAGTGCTTTTTTCACTGCCTAATGCTATCTTGGCACCTCTTCTAGGCTCTGGGGCTTTAGGCTGGAGCTCTGGGCTTGGGAATGAGTATCCACACCTCTCATGGTGAGCCTTCCTGCAGTCCTTCTAGATCCTCAGCCACCACTCACTCCTGGGAGCAGGGCAGTCCCTTGTCTTTGCCCTTCCTACCACTCTTGGTGTGGCTTCTTCTGTGATCCTTTGTTGGGGACCAAATAAATAAACGGTATTTTTGCAAACTGGACAGAAGTTCTAGGCCAAAACCTCACCTCATTTGCCTACTTAACAAAGAGCTACACCTAATTCCCATTTGTCTCACCCATGTTCTCCACAGGAGTATGGAAGCTAGTTTTTTATTAGCGTAAAGAACATTTGAATGGTGTGGTGGGGGTTATCTTTAAGTTGCCTTGGAAACTTAATTGAATTTCTAATGGACCACATTTTTTTCTATGAATAAAAGTGGATATGTTTCTGGGATCATGCACGTTACAGCTAAGGAACAGTAGAGACTATTTGCCATGGCATCCTCCTGAACCCATCTGTGTGTGTGTGTGTATCTTTAAGTTTATAATTTATATCTATAATTTATTTCAATTTCATACCTTTTCCATTCAAAGACACCACAATAGACTCATTGTGGCTGGACCGTGACAATTGGTGCCCATATGTGTGGCCATCGAAAAAGGGAAAGAAGAGAGGTAATGAAAACTTC